>NC_140656.1:8737253-8990253 GCF_978046115.1 Saccoglossus kowalevskii
TTGTGGCCCTGGATCAGTTTCAATATCTCTAATAAGAACAAGATTACTTCTCATACGACAATGATACAAATAAAGTGCAAAAATCCAGAAGAATATTATCAAGTTTTTATTATCATACATTAATATTAACAAATCGTGTGAAATTTTATGTACAGAGAAAACACATATTTACACCTTGGTTGACAGAACTTCTCAAAAGTAAACAAGTCATTGTCAATGACACGTCCCCGTTCCGTTCATATTTGAGTGACACATACATTCAAAGCAGATCATGACCAAAATGCACCTGCATATGTACAACACATTGTACTAAATCTGAACAAAATCCATCCATGCATGACTGAGATCTGGTTCCGGAATTGTGAAAATATGTGATTTTAATGCATTTTCGGTCTTAAAATGGCCATCATTCAGCTATTGTTAAGCGGATCATGAAACAAATGCACATATCTATTTGTGACATGATGCACCATGTGTGTGTGAAGTTTGAACTTGATCAATCCAGACATGTCTTGGATACGGATCCAGAACTGAATTCTTTAAGAAAATGGCCGCCAGTCGGCCATTTCGAACTTGATCCGGGAAAAAAAAAAGACGTGCATCAAGGTCCTATTTTGTTTAATGTAAGTACCAAATTTGAACGAAATCCGTCCATGCATAACTGAGATCCGGGTTCAGAATGGTGAAAATGTGCGATTTCAATGCATTTTCGGCCTTAAAGCGGCCGCCATTTGGCTATCGTTAATGGGATCATGAAACAAATGCACATACATATTTGTGACATGATGTACCTTGTGTGTGTGAAGTTTGAACTTGATCAATCCAGACATGTCTCGGATACGGATCCAGAACTGAATTCTTTAAAACAAAATGGCCGCCAGTCGGCCATTTCGAACTTGATCTGAAAAAAAAAATGACGTACATCAAGGTCCTATTATGTTTAATGTATGTACCAAATTTGAATGAAATCCGTCCATGCATAACTGAGATCTGGGTCCGGAATGGTGAAAATGTGCGATTTCAATGCATTTTCGGCCTTAATGCGGCCGCCATTTGGCTATCGTTAATGGGATCATGAAACAAATGCACATACATATTTGTGACATGATGTACCTTGTGTGTGTGAAGTTTGAACTTGACCAATCCAGACATGTCTCGGATACGGATCCAGAACTGAATTCTTTAAAACAAAATGGACGCCAGTCGGCCATTTCGAACTTGATCCGGAAAAAAAAATGACGTGCATCAAGGTCCTATTATGTTTAATGTATGTACCAAATTTGAACGAAATTCGTCCATGCATAACTGAGATCCGGGTCCGGAATGGTGAAAATGTTCATAATGAATACCATAAGCACAGTTTCTTACCTTTGAGATAGAATTTAATCTATGTAAGCCTTGTGCAAAGAAAGATACAGTTCGGAATAAAATATCCTCAGACGAAATCGCCGCCGATTTCCTCAGCGGTTGGACTGGCGCATGTGCAATACGGTATGCCAGTTCTCTTGCGAGATGTCGTTAAAACTCGGATTTTTCCGGCAAATTTCGGCATTTGTACTAGTAAAATGTTGAAAATCACAGAAAAACACAATGAAACTTTGGCGAATCAAAAAAATACTTGGCGTGCATATGTATGGCATTGAGATATACATTTGCACCAATTTGGAAAAAAATTGGACAGAGCATATCAAAGTTATAAGAGGTAAAAGACAGACGCACGGACGAACGGACGCACGGACAGAACCCAATCTATAAGCCTTCAGCAGATCTCGTCTGCGAAGGCTAAAAAAAATTCACGAAAAGTGCCCACGAACCTGCATCTCTACCGTAACAGTGTACAGTATAAAGAATGATATTTTAAAGAAAACCTTCAATTTTTTGTAGCAAAGATTACATGAGAATAGAAGATTCAATTTCCATGACAACGGTTAATTTCTATGGTAACATTACCCGGTACTTACCCCTGAAAGTGCACAGAAAATTCTATCAAAACTTTCACCATGTGCTGTAATTGGAATCTTTTTGAAGTAATCATATCGTCCTAACCATACACTTGACCTTACTAAAATACCTGAAAAAACAAATCAAGGCGTGGTTAAGTACTGGTGTACTTGTTTTGTTTTTTAGCTACATTTTCAAGATATGACTAAGACTGTAGAAAGTCGGTCGTACCTAATATTAATCTGTTATTATTAATAAATATTGCGTATAAACGAAATAGGCGTGAATAAATTGCGAACGCCGGGACAGGAAGTATGGAGTACCGTAAGGCACGACCGACTGTCCGGTGTTGTAAATTCACTGGTAAGATTTCTTACCAGATCAGAGTACTTTCATATGCAAATAACAAGTCGCGCAGATGTCTATCATTTTATCGTGGCCAATCGTGAAAAGGGTCAGGGGTCGCTGGCTACTAGGATCGCCCATGACTTACGCGAAGTTTGTTTTGACTGTACTACATGAATATGCGATCGTGACACTTTCCACAGCAGTTTTTGATATCATGACACATACAAATCTTGACGAATGCATTATAAAAGTGCTGGAACTACCATGATACCGTACTCGACCGCGTTAGCGCCCATGCCCGGGCAAGCGCCCACCCCCAACTTTTGCGCAATTTTTATATTTGGGGTCACATTCGGCAAAGCGTCCACCCCTTCAAAATGCAACTAATTTAAAACTTGGTCTTGCGTAACGAATCTTGGTAATCATTTTTATATGATACAGCGTGAACATGTTGTGAATGCTTAGAACTTGGTAACTGTGCGTAAACTACGCTTCAAATATTTCATGCCATATTCAGTTTACCTCTCAAAAATGGCTAGTTACGTTTTTTTTGGAAAAACCATGCCGTTTGATCGCTGAAATCAATTCCAAAAGATAGTACTTTGACATCGATAATTCACCTCGCATTGCGTTACTGGAGAGTCTTCGGGAATTTCCAAAGAATTGCGTCAGTGCAACACAGCATTCTGATTGGTTAATAACCAACTTGACCCATTAGGTCAAAGAACGCTGCTGCAGGTTAAATCCGCAAATGCATCATGGTGGAAAGTGATTTTCATCAAGAGTTTGCGTACGATCCAACATCTTCATCAGTGGAGATAATATGACAATTTTGACTTTGACTGCGTTCCAACAGACTCCAATGTTTTTAATTTCATAAATTCTGGTGGTACGTAATTAATATTGTAATAAAATGTGCATATTTTTTGCGATCATTTCTGTTTTTTCATTGTGAAAATCAATGACTCAACTAATTTCGTAATTTGATTTTCCCTCAAAGACGTAATTTGTCACGTGAAGAATCAAATTATCCTTTGCACTCTTTTTCGAGGGGGGTGTTCGGGTAAGCGCCCACCCCTAAAAAATCATGATTTTCTGAGTTGAGGCCCCTGGGCGCTTACGCGGCCGAGTACTGCATTTCTTGCAAAAAATACCAGCGGGACACTATCACAAACTACACAGAGGGAAGAGACGTGTTCATCAGCATGCCGTGTTGACATACGTCTTGTCAAAAAGAACTCGTTTAAAAACCAGGGATCCCCCATTTTCAGTTGCCATTTTCTTAGATGAAAATGCCTGCGACCTTTCCAACGACCTTAATTTATGCATTTACAGTAACAGCCATATTGTTAATATTGCTTGGTATAATTCTTCTACGTTAATAATAATGCTAAGAGGTGTGCAGAACAGTTTAAAAATCTTGTAGAAGTTTAAAGTTTCTTCTTTGATAATGTTACAGTCACACACTGCTCAATATTTATGGGCACGTCATTTCATAATTTTGTGCAGCATTAATGAAAGTTGATTTTCCATTTGATAACTTAAAACAATATCCTTGAAGTAGGAACTGTGTTTTTGAAGGAAGATTAGGTGTTGAGGAGTGATGACAGGTAATCAGGAGATGAGTAATGTATATTGTGAGTAATTAGAAGATTTTTGTAATCAATACTCTTAGATATTTGGTAACCAGTGAAGATTATATAGACCAGTGATCAAAATTTTTTGTCTTTTAGTCTGGCTGCAGTATTTTGTATGTGTTGGAGATTGCTGATACTAGCAAGTGAGATACTGATTGAATGGTTTGGATGTGATGAGACAGCTCATTTACCAACTGTACAATACCTAGACAGCTCATTTACCAACTGTACAATACCTAGACAGTTTTCACTCAGGATGATTACTGTAAAATCTGTATTAGAAGCTGCACCCCAAATAGAAGTCGCACCCATTCTTTTTGTACAATTGAGAACCAAAAATTCATCATTTCTCATATTTGTAGAAGCTCTAATAGAAACCGCATCCCCTCTGTTGCTTTGTACCATTTTAATAGAAGCCATGGCTTCTAATACAGATTTTACAGTAGTTTCTGTTTTTAAAGAGAAGCAGAGGCTTTTGTCACTCTGTACATGAAATTTGAGATCTATGAATGAAGTCTGCCGATAAAAACAACTTGTATGTGATGCGAAATGCCCTAAATATCGGGAATAAAAGGGGCTGTGAAGTAGACAACAAACGTCCTCTTTGCCTGGCGTCATTTCACCTCTAGAGGGCCAGTCAATGATGTCACCAGTGAACACTGATTATTGAACCCATTCATTCTAGTACATCAATCCCATAGATGTGCCATTATGAAAGACATTGTTAACTGACAATTTAAAAGTTAAAACATAGCGAGGTGTTGTGCGTATGAATGCTATAATGATTCATGTTAAGCTTCTCAAAATTATGTTGTTGGTTGCAAGAAATCTGCAGAAGAACAAACCTGAAAGTGAAGACACAACATTCCAGCTATCAGTAAACAGTGATTAAATAAATATTGTATGAGTTAAAACCGAGTTAGAAATACGCTAACATCACTTGAAATACAGTAATCATTTCGCGTAACTTTCCACTTATGAATCAACCGCTTTTCACTTCATTTTTGATCGCATGGTATTTTCCGACTGGAAAACAACTGCATTAATATTTTATCCTTTTTATCAATTTCATATACAACAAATGCACTACTATTGGAGAGGTAGAGCAAATACTGACTTGCAAAAATGCTAGTGATGAAAGAGTCCAATTATGTGAGAAACAAACAACCTTACCTATACATGCAAGAAAATCAGCTACAGCCAACCAATCTATGATCTTCCTTTGCCTGTCCTGGCCAATGGATGTCCTTCTTCTAGCATTCTCTGGTACTTTTCGAGGCAGCAATGTGTAGACAGCTCCTAAAATACTTAGCGATGAGCTCACAATGCATGTAATGTTGTAAACTTTGGTACCAAGCATAAAATCATCTTTAGTGTCAGAAATGTTAATACAGCAAAGAGACTCAAGTCTGGGAGATGCCATAACGCGAGTCTGTAAATCTAGCTGTCATCAACGATCACTTGGTATTGAAAATCATTAAACCTGATTTGAAGACAAATGTAGTTTTTTTTTCCATCTTTGCAAAGAATCAAAACAGGATTATTAATAGAACTTCCTCCTCTATGATGCAGACCTAAAAAAATAAAAGAATACAAAAATAAGTTGAAACCATAAACACTACAATAGGGTGTTGAAAATCATTATTTTCCCTTTAACAATGTTTTATTTGTCATTGTTCTTGTGCATGTTAACCTTGGACGGAATCACATTAAGCAATTTGTTTTGACATACCCTTTCTTTGAAAAAAAAATGCTTAATCATAAATGTGTCATCTTTTCTTCAAACACTTCATGAATATTTGTTGTCTATGCTAACTATTTTGATTTAGTATTTCCCTGTGGAATAGTTTTGCTTCTGATGTAAAGCGATTTCTCATTGTGATTTTTGCTGCCGTCGCAAGGGTAATTAAGATTAATATTATTATCATCTTCGGCCACCGAACTGTTAATCCAGGTTGAATATATGCGTCCATGATTATGCTAATGCGTTAGGTGAGGGGTATGGTTTCCCTCGTAATCGGCGTCGTCCATACACTACCTCTGCATCCGGAGCCGTGTAACAGTATATATTACTTTGTATTGTGTCCCAAATGTCTTATGTCTTTAACCTAAAATAATTGAATCAAGACATGATCTTAATATAATATTACGTCACACATATTACCTGCGGCGAATTCGAGACTTTCGTTGGATCCTTAAACTTGAAGTTCACTCCCGGATCGCCGTTCCTCGGACAGTTCCTCTGTATCGCTGTAAGTTCACCAAATAACATCGGCGTTCAAAACTGATATGGCCATTCAAAGTGTCAATAATAACACTCAGTCAGTCACCGGAAAATGAGCAACTACCTCGTGACTGCACAGCTGGGTACATGACAGAAACTGCAGTTTCGTCTCGAAGTGAGTTTGGTCATGTGACGTTTTTTTATTAGGTCAATCGTGGTCATCACTCGATGAACTATAACCTCTGACATAGAAAGCTTATAACATATTCCCGTTCATCGGAAAATCTGGTTTCATATATATTCGAATTCATGGTATACAAAGCCATGTGAAACTATTAATAAAGTAATACCTTGCCTTTAAAAAAAAGTATAACTTTGGTATGCGCAGGTGCAGGTCATGGGGGAGGTATTTTCTGTTTTCAATGCGCTGAGGGACAAGGTACAAACGACTTAGCATCCGGGACATTCCAATTTAATCTGACGTGGCTTTTGTTTGGGGTGAAAAGTTACTTAGTAATTTTCATTTATACCCCGGTTTTGTGTTGTTTTGCCCCGTCTGTGAGACTGGAAGTCATCTTGAGTGTCAAGTAATCGGTGGTAAGTATGCCACAAAGAATATGTGTGTGGTGTTGTCAAGTTCAAACATTTGGCCACCATTTTGATGAAGTAGGCGCGTCCGTTTTGCCTTGTTCAACTTAGCCAGTGTTTACAAACACTGTTATACCGTAATGGCGGCTGGTCTCATCAGTTTTGTGTTCCGATGAGGAATATGTGAAACCAAAATATATGTACACAATTTATTTGAGATCAGAATCAGAATTTATTGAACTGGATCAAGTATTTCACACTGTTGATTGTCGTCTAATTGTTAATATTTATTTTGATTATTCGTATTTTTTGCGGCGTTTGGGTTCTGATCAGTCAGTCCATTTGCCGGTCAAATATATTTGGACTCCGAATGCCGCGGAACTGTGGAGCATTAACGTCCATGGTCTGAACAAATCTTACTTTTAAGCCACAGGGGGCTTGACGGTGCAAGTATGTTGTGGTTGCTTAATTTACAGGAAATATTGCTTAGAAATGCCCAAAATGTCACAACTACGATTTATGCAGGGTTCATTTACAGTTATATTATCTTTTCTGAAACAACAATGTTCTGTTACACTTGGACAACAAGCCGCATACTTAGATCGTGAAGCTGCCATGGTTTTACTATATGACTCTTATAAAAAACAACGTAGTGTATATTCGCACACAGTGTGCAAGCCCTTAGAAACTATGACTAGAATATTGTAGTACAGAACATTACATCTCTTTGCATACATGATAAAAAAAAAACAGACAACAAATTTTGTAGCCCAGTCAGTAACAATTGCTACTGTGGTTGTTGGTAAATAAAAGTGTAGAATAAATTTCAAATAAAAACCAAACACATCAGTTTAGTAGAAAATGATCTCAGTAGTGTAAACTGGCCACGCTATTTTACAAGACGAATAACTTGTTTTCAAGTTGTTACATATTTTGATTATTACTCAGTAGTGATTATAAAATAGCATACAAAATATCACTTCATTGGTTTATGAAATGCAGGTAAAATTTGCATGCAAATATTAAATGCAAAATGATATTCGTCATGTTTTTTTCATGCACTGAAGTGATTTTATAAGTGTTGTAGTATGATCTTTTGGCTTTGATTTCGATGACAACTAGCCGTATACTTAGATCGTGAAGCTGCCATGGATTTACTATATGACGCCAATAAAAAACAACGTAGTGTATATTCGCACATAGTGTGCAAATTCATAGAAACTATGACTAGAATATTGTAGTACAGAACATTACATCTCTTTGCATACATGATAAAAAAAAGCAGACAAAAAATTGTGTGGCCCAGTCAGTAACATTTGCTACTGTGGTTGTTGGTAAATAAAAGTGTAGAATAAATTTCAAATAATAACCAAACACATCAGTTTAGTAGCAAATGATCTCAGTAGTGTAAACTGGCCACACTATTTTACAAGACGAGTAACTTGTTTTCAAGTTGTTACATATTGGCGATCCGCTCCGCTAGGATTGCCCTTATAATCACTTTTGTCGTTTTGTGTGTGTGTGTGTCTGTGTGTGTACATTTCCAGTGTTCCAGTGTTCACGTATTATTTCTTCTGTGATTTTTTTGGCTTGGCCGATTTCGTTCAAACTTGGCAGGTAGGTCACACCTTAACCCTAGTTATAAGGAAAAATCTGGAAAATTTTGTTGGCCCACCGTTGCCATAGCAACAGCCAAAAAACTGATTTTTGGATAGCTTCGCGCCAAATGTATCTCCTTCTACAAATTTGGGATAAAATACTTCAAACATAGCTCATTCTACTCAGCTTGAGTGTGGGCACAAAGTTACCATTTGAATTTTTGATATCTGTTTTCATTACCGAGAAATTTGACCCCAAAGTTGGGGTAACTTTTCACCAGCAACGGCTCGGCTGGTTTTGTTCATACTTCACAGGTAGGTCGTGCCGTCACTAATTGGAAAAAAATCCTGGCCCACCACTGCCATTGCAACATCCAAAAACTGATTTTTGAATACTTTCGCCCCAAATGTATTACCTCCTACCAGTTTTGTACACAGTCAGCTGGCATCGGTGTCGCTGGGTGTATATGATAAAGGGAAGTTGTGCAACCAAATTTGCCGAGTTCGCAGTTTTTCGCCAATAAAAAAATAACTAAGACAACAACTCACGGTTTTTCAGCATTTTTGTAATAAAGACATTATTCTCTATCAATAATCCGCCCAAAACAGGAACATTTCTACTAATTCTTGTGTTTTTTAGACGTTTTTCGAAAAACCTGCTATTAGGCTGCAAAAGTAGAACATTCCGGAGGGGGCGAAAGGGAAGAGCCAAATTTAACGCGTAAAAATAGAACGCGTATTTTGACCTCTATGCGGTCGTTGCCAAAGAGCCCTGCGTCCATCGCCTGGCGATGCTCTTCTGTTTCACCAGTTGCGTTTTTTGACTAAAATTTGGGCAGTACTGTCAGTCACGAAAATTGATGAATAAATTAATACACATAAAATATGAATCACGGGCTAATTCAATGGTCACCGAACACTCCACTACTAAACAATCTGTGGCAAGATAGTAGCGTACTGTATATTTGACCCAGATTTGACAAGCGTGGTACAGTTTTTTGCGCGTGTCCGTAATAATGCGCACAAAGGATTGTGGGACAGAGTCCTTTATTTGCTGGCATTCTTGACTTTTGACTGCAGTTCTTTTTTTATATTTTAGAGTAAATGCTTCTGATATGCTCTTAGGTTGCTTAATATCCGTCTGAAATTCTGGACTGTGGTCATATTTTTCGATTAGGAGTCGTATATTTAAATTACTCACTGTGACTAGTGTTTTGCATTATGAAGTATATTGTTATGAAGGTCAACACACTGCAATTTAGGTAAATATTTACCATTTCGTTATTTCATTATTTCGCTTTCCAGCATTTCCGGGAAACGCTTCATTCTAAAAAATGCTATCGCAAAACGGTTGGAAATAATAAATGTAACAGCAGAATACGTCCTAGCATGTATAGTCACTCTACTAGAAGAGAGTAACTCTGGTCCTAGTACTTAACTAAGTGACTTCTAAAGACTGAATGGTGTTTGCGAACTTCGTATTAGTTATAAACCGACGTCAGCTTCACGTTTATGTCACCATGGAAACAGCCAAAAAACATGTTGCTTGTTTTTGAGCGGAGCGGATCGCCAACCAGCCTACCGGCTTGTTTTGATTATTACTCGGTAGTGATTATAAAATACAGTAGCATACAAAATATCAGTTCATTGGTTTATGAAATGCAGGTAAAATTTGCATGCAAATATTAAAATGCAAAATGATATTCGTCATGTTTTTTTATGCACAGAAGTGATTTTATAAGTGTTGTAGTATGATCTTTTGGCATTGATTTCGGTGAAAAATACACATTAATTAAAGTGAATTTAATAAATAGAACTCAATCCAGACCACTGAAAGAATTCTTATACATGTAGTGGTCTCAACGTGGTAAACTTTTGTTATTAAACACTTGTAAACATTGTTACAGAGTTTGAATACAGTGCAATTTCAATATAAAATAGGAAATGTATACCTATAGAGCCTTGCATAACAAAAGTGTACTCGTTTGAGGTTTATGCCTTCCTGAAATGGGTGCATCTCCTGAATTTGAACTCTTTCTGCAGTTTTGCAAATGCTACTTCAGGTGCACCCAGTGTTGTATTTGAAGTGCACTGTATACAACATGTGAATGCTGACAACACTTTGCATTCAAGTTTAGTGTAATTTATAGCAGGCAAACATTTGCTGAACAGTACAGAATCAAACAATTGTAACAAAGTATAGTTGCTCTTTCACTGTAATGTACACATATTTACATGATAAAATAGGTCATAATCTCATTTGAGGTACCTATACATAGGTAATCCGACAATTTCAAGAACCTGGCACACCAATGTATGCATTGTAACTATTTATATATATATCTATAGTCAGCACAACATTTATGAGCCACCCTTCAACACTTTCAGACTGATTTACTAGTCCATTATTTGAGATTTGTCAAAGTCCCTTGAACATACACATCTAGTCTCAATCCATGAGAAGTGTCTAGAAAAAGTTAATATAACAGCTACATGTATATTGTCGCAAAAATACTGACAAATTCAAAGAAAAATTCACATGTAATTTTAAATTGTAAACAAAAAACAACACATTTTGATACTTATTTGTTTGTTTTCACCTTGTTTACTGACCAGTGCATGTGCAATAACATTTACTGTCATGTACTAGTACCTGTCGTCACACAAGTAATTACATTTATATATAAGAAATTTACATTTATATATAAGAAATTTACATTTATATTGGATAATTAGAATACTGGCTTGATGGAAACCCTTTCACCCTCTTTAATTTTCAACAATGAAGTTGCTTTTATAACTTTAGATCAAATCTTACTTTTGTATATCTATAGTAAACGTATTAATTATTCACTGGTTTTTAATTTTGCTATACATGTATCATTGATAATTAAATCCACATGAATATGTAAAATAACAATAGAACTCTTTGTTTCTCTGCCAAGTTCATGAACTTAAAATCCAGTGAAAATACTGAAATACCCAAAGATCATCAGGTGAAAACAAATTGTGTGGTTCCTATAACCTACCCTATTTTTACTGCCTGATCATAAACTTTTTTTTGCCATTTTTGAGAAAATGTCACAAAATCACAGGCTTTGAATGAGATTTTATGGAAATTCGCAACTTTGCAAAACTGGGTAATGTAAACACTTTCAAACATCTGCAACAGTCCTCATCTGTAAGAGAAAAAAATTATAACCATGAAAAAAAAAATGTATAGTAAAATTTAAAAAATCCCTACTTCCCTATTCTATTTTTGAAAAGCATGGTACATGTATAACCTCAACTTTTTTTTTAATTTGGCCTTACACAGTGTTGAAAAAATCCCATAAAATTATTTCCACTGGTACCACTTATATATCAAGTGCATGATGTAACCTTGATATGCACAATAATTTTGTTTCCCTTGCTTTGTATTAATTATAGTTTGATGATCCTGGCTTTGTAAAATAGTTTTTATTTTATTAATGAAAATTTAAAATACAGATAAATTATTTACCCTAGAAGGTAAAAACTTGATTTAAATTAAAACTGCACATTTCCAGTACACTGCAAATCTATATTGTTGGTTTAAAGAATAAAAAACTGCATTTGAAAGCTGATACTCTAACATCCAGGTTTTTTAAAACTATATTACATATGGGTTATAAAATACATTTATTCGTAATATATAGTTCAGTTCCAAAACGTGATCAAGCTTTGGCTCATCTGAGGTGTGTGAAACATCTGTTGATATATCATGAGACCATTATCATATGGGAACACCAGAGGGCTTGAAAATATCCTGTTTATCATGAGTACAACGCTGAGTTGTCCTTAGCTTATTGGTCTATATACCCGAGCAAAAAATACATGCATCACATTGTTGTTATCGTCTGATAATATACTGTACCCTGGAATCAGGCCGTATTATTGTGTGTGGCCGGAAAACAACTTGAAATTACGTGAAACTCTGGTAAAATTTATCATATTAGTTTCATTTTAGGTGTTAGATTTTGTACGTTGCGGAAATTTTAATTATTTTTGTGTTTTTAAATAGCAGGATGTGATTGTTTATATCACCATATGTTTACATTGAGGACACATACATGTATTCATGGCCAGGAATGGTGGGTGTTTGTTTTAATCGTTTGTAATTTTGGTGTTTTTGTGAGTGTTAAAACTGATCATTTGCCTTCACCTTAGTTAGTATGCCTATTATTTTGTTATTGTAAGTTTTCTTCTTGTTTACAATTATTTTAAATTGTAAATTATAATTGAAATAATTTTCTGATGACATCAATAATTAGCTTCCAGCATGCTTGTTATTTTTGGATAAATAATGATGTTTTTGTGCCCATTTCATAATTTTAAAATAATGCTATAACAGTTTTGAATGTCATTTTAGTCAAACCAATCTTCACAAATATCTACCCCAGACCATTCGTCCCGGTGTTATCGCTATCGCCACACGAGACTCCAGCTTGTCTCCTATACAATTTTCCTTCCGCCCACTTAATTTTAATATTCATATGACCTTTGCACTGACATCGATAGCCAATCGCATTCGACCGCGGACGTCACTCTAAATAAACAACTGAATAAATTAATATACCATATTTGGAAGATAGCGGGTAAATTCAATGTTGTTGGTGTGTTCCTTCGGGTTCCGAAGTCGCACGAAACGAGTTCATGTTCCGTTATCTTTCGCAAGTAAAACAGGTCGATATGTATTAAACATGGCATTTGTTTTCTTGTTTTAACCCCCTTATTACGCAAGCTTCCGTCGAAGTGGTGTTTTTTTCGACGATTTGTGGCATGTTGCAAAACGAACGAAACATTGCGGCATTCTTAGCGGTGGATAAGGGATCGACTATGTCGTCACATTTATGTCTCGACGTTCAAATTTCAAAAGGATGTTCGATTTGCAATGACGACCGTTCATATGTACTAGGCGACGTTACTAATTACTACTAGGGTCGGTGTTTGCATTAAGAATTATAGAACAAAAGATCAGCAAAGCGGTGCTTTTGTCGGCGATTTTGTCAAAGGGAATATTGATAAAATGTTGCAAAACAGAATCGCGAGTTGGGTGAAAAATTGCGCCGGCGGCATTCTCAGCGATGGCGACACCCGAGAAACACCGTGTCACGGTGCATTCGTGCATCAGTACACCGAAGAAATACATACATATTGTTGCGGACGACTATTGTAGACTGTGTTCGTGTAGTCTTCGAGTTTGTGGACAGTTAAAGTCGTGTGTGAATTTATTCAAGCCAGGAAAAGCAGGAGGGATAACTTATGGAAATCGTCTTTCCAATTTGATCCAGTGCGACGTTGTGAAAGGAGCGACTCTGTCGTCTCATCTATGTCTAGTTTGTAAGAGAAAGATTGATAGCGCAGAAAAAACCGCCAATAATGTAAAACAGTGGCGTGAAATTGTCAGTCATTCTAATATCTCCCAACCTGTGAATGAAGGGTTAAGCGTGCTGCCTTGAAATCGCCTGCCAAAACTAAAATGGCGCGTGTCACGTGACTTTGTTTACTAAAGATAGCGTGGGCGTTTGATTGACACTCAACTCATTAGTATTCCACCAATCACAGCTACATCTACTTTCTGGATGTGCGCAGTCAAATTGTATAGGAGACAAGCTGGAGTCTCGTGTGGCGATAGCGATAACACCGGGACGAATGGTCTGGGGTAACAAATATCTGACTCAAATGCTGAATTTGGTACACCTTGGACATTTGTTTTTATTAACTCTTTGAAGGCCATAATTTTCGCCACCATTTTTATGCAACATTTTGAACATTTTTTTTTATATTGTTCTATAATTTCTTCGTCAATTTTAGACGAGATAGTCATTATTTGCTATTAGCTATAGCAGGGGTTTTTCTAGAAAAAATAAACAAGGGGGGGGGGGAGCACACACAGGCGATTGACCTGGAAACGTCATATCGGAAGGTTTCTACGCCGTTTTAACAGTGTATCTATCACCATTAAAATATTTTTGAAGTAATTTGAGTGTATTTAGTGTCCAGACACATTGTCAGCTGGTGTTGCTGAGAAGTTTTCATGAAGACAAATATATTTGAGAAAGATTTCATGTTGTACGGCAGCACAGAAGTGCACTGCTCAAGAAATATTTTTATGACTTGAAAGTTCAATCGTCAATTCAGTAAAAGGATGCCAGCTGAGAGTATCAGGACGCTGTGCCCCTATTCCCCGGTTTAGAAAAAAACCTGGCTAAGGTCTTTATCAACCTTTCTGAAAACATATAAAAAAAATATGCAGATTAATTTTGTGAACGGTGACAAGTCTACTTTGGTTCTCAAAAAGTTAAACATCAAAACACTCAAAAGTAAAATGAAACAGTTTACAATTGAAGTCGCATCATATTTTTTTCTGAATTTAAATCCCATCATCAGATAATATTGTTCAACACTTTGAGTGCCATTGGCAACTTTCAGCACTTATATTTACAAAATTATTTTGTATAGTCTGCTCTTCCCCATCATGAAATGTTCAAAAAATGACAAACCTTTTGATCAAAAACTAAAAGCAATCTGTGAAACTGTCTGTATGGCCCAAAATAGTGATGAAATTCACTAAAAATTTTACAAAATGTGAAGATATTTGCACTGAAGTTTTTGCGGGAAAAATATCTGTCATTCGAAATGTTAAATGGATGTATGACAGTATTTATTGACAGATGTACATGGTGTTTTGTTTGTAGGTGCCAGAATTAATCTGGATACATACACATCTGTTATTCTGTACAGTACTGGATCACTAAATTGTTGCCATGGCTGAAGGTGGATGGGATCCGTGTGAGTGTATATGGAATCATGAACATGCTATGAGAAGACTTATATCACTGGTAAGTTTGTTGAAAACACCATCCTTTGTCACATCCCATTAAATAAACCCACAAATGTTTTTTTCCATACATGTATTTTTTTAAACAAAATTGTAGCTACAGTGTAATGGGAATTGTGACCATTTGTTCCAGAAAAATAAGTGACAGAAAAATGTGGGAAATGTTTGAGAGACTCAAACACTCAAATTAGTGTATTGTATTATTTTTGCTGATTTAGATATGAAGATGACTAGAATTATGAGCAGTATATACCTAATGTTGTAACTGATGCCCTTTGGTTGTTTTTTGTTTACTGGTTGCAGTTTGACCTATGACCTAATTGTTATTGACCACAGTTTGATTCAAGTGATTTTGGATGCATTTTAACCCATGACTTCATGGAGGGGATAATAATTTCATTATGGGAAGATTGTAAATACAAAACAGTCCGAGTAGATCATATCTATAGATTATATATGTATATATTTTTGGAGAGTTAAGTTTTGTGTTTTTGAAGACATTCAGTGAGTCCTGTCAACAATCCTGCACTTTACTGGTCACTGGTAGCATAGCAGTTGATTCATCAGACTGTAGACCCAAGTTAAAATTCTACCTTAGGCTGAACACCAAAATGGGTCGACCACTACCCTGAGTGAGTGTGCCAAAGACTCAATGGGAAGGCCAATTCCACTGGCCGAGATTCATTCACTAATGAATGCGACTTTGAGAACCTTGGTTAAAGTCCACAAGTGCTTGTGTTCGACAGAGCCTGGTTGACGCCATTTGATAGGGAGATGGCTACACAGCCCCGTCATGTAGTCCTAAACATGAATATGGCTTCTGTGGCAAAAATGCACTAAGTGTCAGCACTTGCACTTGTCAGGAGAGACGACAGTGACATTCACAATGTCTGGAATTGTCCCCTGGCACAAAAACATTTCCAAAAAAACAATCCTGCACTAATTTCGTACTGAGAAAGAGGTACCATGCCCCTATTTTCTAATTAATGGAGTATGCTATGAAAGTGCTAAAACATGAATTACATAATTTGAGTATGCAGCATATCTATATATCTCAATGGGCAGCATGTCTGTCACATGGATCATTATTCACTCTGATTTTGAAGCTCACCTTAAGGGTTCCTACTTAGCATGACAAAAATTGGTCAGTGTTTGTTTCACATGATTTAGGACAATGTACGAGAACAAAGGCATATCAATGTCCTAGGAAATTTATGATATAATAAAAATGCTAGGACAATTTATGAGAGTGGAGATTTGACTTGAGGAAACAAATCAGATTCAGGATCTAGGACATTTAGTGTACATAAAGTCTTGTAATGGAACATTCTGATTGGTCCAAAAGCACTAGGTGGGTTTTAATACTACCAGTAAACAGGTTTTTTTCTAGAAGAAAACTGCAAGAGGGAGCACTGCAATTCAGCGGTTCTCCCTACCAGGGTGTGGAGTTTTTGATGATTCTAAGTTAAAATGGAGCATTCTATGGCTTTCTTGGGGCCAAAATTACTGTCAGATAGGTCACAGTTCAAGACTGTGGCCACATGTGATCCCTGGTCAATCATAATTTTATGGTTGCCAGAGGATCTGCTCTCCAGGGTAAGGAGCACATGGCCATGGCATGAGCGCGCTGCTCCCCTGTTCCCATGTTTAAAAAAATACCTGGGTATATACAAAATTTGAAAAATGTGTTGCCATGCCTTTAAAAGTTTGATATTAGTATGACTAGATACATTTTATATTAATATTTTACAGAAACCTTCGTAACCTTGGGATTTTTTTTTTTTTACAACTTACCCATCCACAATTTCAGTGTGCAAGCAGAGTTTATTTTATTATAAGAAATTTATGACCCATGGCCTGAATACACTGTAAAATATGTATTATGTACTATAATATTATGTAAAGTATTTTAGCTGGAATTAATTTTTGCTGAAAAGACTTTTTGGGTGTTTTGTATTTTCAATAATTTTTGATAAGTGGAATGTAAAGAATAAGAAAAAAAGGTTTATTCGCTGGATTTTAATTTCACCTAATCATTCCTTCATAAAAATAAAGTATTTTACACTACAATGTAGATGTATTTTCTCTCTGTGGAATGTCACATCAAAAAATGTTTCCATCATTTGTGTAACTATAAATTCCATAAACGTCACAGATAAAATAAATAAAGTGATATTGATTATATCATGGTACTTATTAGCCCTGCTGTTGACTTTGTCGAGCGGAGCTTATCATATGAGTGATTGTCCATCTCTGTCGTCCATGTCAATGTTTTACTTTTTCGACTTCTTATTGAAAACTACAAGCCTGAATGCTTTGATTCTTGGTGTATATGTACCTTGGGTAGACCTCTCTCAGATTTGTTCATTTCATGGTGATATCTTCAATTCTCTAATTTTGGTGAATATTTTTGTCATTTTTGGTATTTTAGCGGGAATTAATTTTCGCTGAAAAGGCATTTTGGGTGTTTTGTATGGAATTATTTTCACTGATTTTTGATGAGTTGAATGTGAAATATAGGGTAAAAGTATATTCGCTAGATTTTATTTTCACGGAATCATCCTGTTAAAAACCGCAAGTCCAATTGCGTTGATATTACATATATAGGTACTACATGTGGACCTCTCTCAGATTTGTTCATTTCGTAATGATATCTTTAATTCTCTAATTTTGGTGAATATTTTTGTCACTTTTGGTAAAAAGTGATATTTTCGACTTCTTGTTGAAAACCATAAGTCTGATTGCTTAGCTTGAAAAAGTTGGAGGCATTCACTTTCTTTTGAGATGTAATTTCAACCTGAAAAAATTGAATATAAGGGTGTCGAGAAGCCTTGAATCAATGCTAAATGAATGGACTAAAATTAAAACAAAAATGTCAATTGAACGAGAACCAAATGAATTACAGCAGATAATATGGAATAATGAAAAAATCCTATTTGCAGGAAAATCAATATTTTTCAAAGAATTTGTAGAAAGGGAAATTATATATGTGGGACAACTTTTTAAAACTCCTGTAGAATTAAGGACATGGAAGGACTTATTACAGAATGGAATCCCACAGAATTCAATGTTACGATGGTTTGGCATTATCAATGCCATTCCACATGAATGGAAAACTAATGTAAACAGAAAGAAACTACAAAATTTTGAAATAACTGAAGAAATTATACAGGTGCAAATAGGTAATATAAATGTTCATTTAAATGATTGTAACACTAGAAATATCACGAAAAAACTTGTAGAATTTTATTTTATACCACCAAGATCTGAACTGTATTTCACCTTGACATTGAATGCACAAATAGATTGCTGGTTAGCATTATATTCACTACCATTTATAACAACAATTGACACAAAATTGAGAACTTTTCAGAACTTTTCAGTTTAAGATTTTACACAATATACTGCCAACAAATGTATTATTGGCGAAATTCAAACCATGTATTGTTGAATCTTCAAAGTGTTCCTTTTGCGGAGAACAGGATGATTGTATTTTTATTAGGGAATTCTGGGATGGTTTTTGCATGCTGTGGGGAAGGAAAATGGGATTGGTAAATACACTTAATCCCATACAGGTTATCCTTGGAGATGAAGATTTTTCCATTCTCCTAAATTTTACATTATTGGCAGCCAGATATTACATATACAGTGCAAGGTGTAAAAAACAGAAGCCGGATTTAATGGCTTATAGAAAATACATGCAAAATGTTCAAAGTATAGAATTTCATATTGCAATCAGAAAAAATAAATTAAAAGGACACCTTAAAAAATGGGGAAATTTTCTGAAAGTTATGGGTTAGACTGATGTAATAAATGTACCTGAGGTCATTGAAGCTAGTTATAAACCAAGTATTGGAACTTATAAATGAGCAAGAAAATACAAGAAATGTAATCCTATTTTATTGTGTATTTCAAGTATTGTAATTCATATGAGATACCCCAATAAAATATTACTAAAAACAAAAAAAACAAAAAAAGTCTGATTGCTTTGCTATTACATATATAGGTACTACAGGTAGACCTCTCTTAGATTTGTTCATTTCGTGATGATATATTTAATTCTGTAATTTTGGTGAATATTTTTGTAATTTTTGGTAAAAAGTGATATTTTCAACTTCTTGTTGAAAACCACAAGTCCAATTGCTTTGATATATTATACATATAGGTACTACATGTGGACCTCTCTCAGATTTGTTCATTTTCTAATGATATCTTCTGTTCTTTAATTGCCATGTGCATTGCTAACAGCGGAGCTATCTCAGCCGATAGGCTGCTTGTTTTTAATAAAAAAAAGGACTTCAATTACAAATTATTTCAGCTGGATCGCAGATTGTCACTCCTAACATGTTATTCCGGTTCAATACACAAGTGTAATGCAAGTGTCCTGCTGTTCCTGGTTTTCATTTGTTTGATTTGTAATACTTTTAGCAATCGACACCAGCAGCTTTCAACTTTGTACATCAATTTTATAATTGTAAATTCTAAAACAGTTTCTATTATTATTTCCTGCATACTAAGTCATTGAAAAACATTCAAAATTAACAATTCAATAATTGATTAACATTTGTTCTGTGGTCCTGTATTTGATAAGGGGAATTGTGCTAATTCAATTCCAATTTGAAATATTTATGGACGGACATAAATGGGTATATATGAGGCAGTAAATAATTGAAATTTGTGCATAGCAAATGTAATCTTTTAGTTCAACATTCAACCTCTACCTCATAAGTCAAGTTGAAGCATGGAGCTAAAAAAAAGAGCTCCATGGTTGAAGTTACTTTGATAGCTAAATTCCAGTGTTTTCTGAATGTTCAAGTATCATAGCTAATTTGCATGAGCTTGCCAACATAAAACTATTTTTCCCGTAGTTATCAAAATGTATATATAAACTTTCACATGCTTTAGGTAGCTCAAACATTGAAAACTAGTTTGCCAGTATGGGGACAATAATATATACATTTTCCATCTGTCCTGTATTAACCTTTTCACCACCAGACTTTCTTGCCCAAATTTGCGCTTTTTTCTTGTATTCTTCAATATTTCTGGAAATTAACCTTAATTTTGGAGCCAACAGACAAAATTTGAGTAAATTTCAGTTTCTATTTTCACTTGGCTATTTTTGTCCTAATTTTCTGAAGGAAAATTCTGACCATAAAAGAGACCATTTTGTGAATTTGTGATGAAAATAGGGAACTAGTGGTGAAAAGGTTAACTCTCACTGTGCTAAGGAGAAATTTCCTCGAAGTCAATGTTTCTGTTTTGAACTCCAAAGTCAATTATTGTCACCTTACATAAATCAAAACTTCTGTCCTGAATTTTTTCAAAAATGTTGTTGAAAACCTGTAGTTGATAAAAATTTATATTCATAAGGTTTATAATTAACAAATAAATTATGGAAAAATACATCAAAAAGGGCAAATTGATGCAACTAAATTTGGAATGAAAAAAAAACCTGCCACTCAAAGGGCCTCAGTTACTACAATATTACAAACATTGCATCCCGTAAATTTACAGTTTACAGTACCAAGTACTGTGAAAACATTTGATATTTTGAGCATATACACTGGGTCACTAACAATGGGATTTAGTGTTATTTTACATGTTCACATGGATTTATTTTAGCAAATTTCACTTAGCAATGATAACAAAATTAAAATCTAGTGAATAATCAATGCAATAACAGTAGTTTCATTTAATTTCGTAGATGGGATAATTGCTTTCTGTTTTATTCACAGCTGCGAAACTCACAGAATTATTGTACAGACATTGAATGTGTTACCGATTGTAAGTATTTACAGAAAGTATTGTCATTAATTATTCATGAACTTCAGGCATCATTCAAATTTAATTTAAGAGTTTAGATTTTACATACAAATATTTTTTTTTCATGTGATAATAATTTTTATTCAGAGTATCAAATTTAAAACAAATGCTTCAAAAATCGAAATAATTATGCCCCAAGTATTTATTCAATATAGTGACATTATTAGAGAGCAATGAAATACCATGCACACTTTTGAACACTGGTGGCGCTCCAACTTATGAACCATTTTCATAAACATTAAATAGATGTAGAGGGCAGTATAACACAGTCCTGTTATAATTTTGAAATAGAGGGCGGTATAACAACACATTGCAGCAATAGATCTCTTCAGTCTAATTGTTGTATCATAAAGAATTATGAGTATTTTTCGAGTGAAATCAAAACATTACTGCTATTGCTTGTATGACTTTGCCTTACAAAATACCCATAATTCTTTCTGATAGAACAGTTTTGCTTTATGCGAACATATTCTCAAAAGACTCTTGAGATCTGCTTAGAATACTAGGCTGAGGTAACATCTGTACTGATTTCTTTACATACAGTACCTGGACCCAATAGTGAGGGTGCTGATGGAGGCTACACAATGATGATGATCATGGTGGCATGGATGGTGGTTGCTTTTCTACTTTTTCTATTCAGACCTGCAAGTCTAAGACTTCGAGGTGATGAAAAACCAAGGAATGGTAATCAGGTATGTCTCCCATTTCGCCAACAAATTTCTGTAAACAGTTAAATTTTTGATGCCTGAAATGTTTAATGGGTGGCGGTCATTAAGCCATGCATGAGCTAGATATTGGTGCCATATTAACTTTTATCTCAGTGCAATGCGCACACATCCATAGAACCTAACTGAGTGTTATGCAGATTGGAGTATTATAAAGAGTTGGTACCAAGATTTATATAGATAAATTATGACCTGTTGCATATTTCCTGACATGAGCACTTCGTCTAATTTGTTCGGATCAAAACTTGCACATATTTGCCACAATTTTGATTTGTTAATAAAGCGCTGAGTGTTGAGAGCAAATCAATGTGTTATCATTATAAATCTCATACATGCATAATGTAACGACCACTGCCCTTCAATCATTTCAGGGTATTTGCAAGAGTGAAATTTCTCGACGTAAAATTTGCATAATTCTTTTTATTGCATTTTTAAAAATCTGAGCCTCTTTTCAATAGTTTTGTTTATACATGTACTTGTGGGTCCATAGTTCTTCATATGTCGGTCTTTAGTCTTTGTGATGGTATCCTAGTTATTTCTGATACATTTGGTGTTATTACGCAAGTCTATGGGAGGAACCCTAGCTCTTCTTGTGTTCATAAAAACCCCAATGTCTGAAAATAACAAATTTAATGGCACCAAATATGTCAGAAATAACTACAATATCATCATTACATTATCATAATATTCAGTTCAGCTGCCAATGTATGAATTAAAAAAGAAAACTAATATTTCAATATAATTCTTTCACCAATATAGGATTCTGGACCAGAGCCACCAGCACCGCCACCTGTTGACTAAAATTAAAACTATCACCGTGACAACCAAGCATCAAGGACACCGGATTACGAATTTGTCTGTATCTGTCACTACTGATAATGTACCAGGTCATTCAGAGATTGATGCCGGGTTTATTCAAGAACTCAACCTCCGGATAAACTTGGAGAACTTATCCATTGTCAGTTGTCATTTGAAATCTCATTATATTGTTAGATGATTACAATGTGCCATCAGTGGTCATAAGTAGCTTTCATTCATTGCATTACTTCTACTAAGTTACAAGTAATGTTATGCTGAAGCTAACATAACATGTACAAAAGCAAAGCTAGCTACAGATTTAGCTCTAGATTAAAATGCTATAATAGTCGTTGCACTGCATTGTGTTTGATATGGGACTTATACAACGTGTGTAAAATTCGAACACATACTGTGCGGCGACTGTAGCTCTTTAATTAATATTCATAAACAAACTCACACAGACATTGGTATTGTAGTAAATCCTGATTATTGTCTGGAAAGCTTTCAGCTTTAGCAGAGCTTATGATAAAATGCAGACCTGTATTAAGATTCAGATATGTAGCTGCTGTAAGTCATGTTTGTTTGTTTATTTTTTCCAAAATCTGAAGCTATCTCTTGTTTCTTAACTCAATCATGATTCTATTGTGCAATTTACTTTATTTATAAACAGTGTTTTGCAAACATCACTTTGTACTGGATTGATACCATATCTATCAATACCAATATAAGTACACAATTTGTTTCTTGTTTTAACCTTGGCTAAATCATTCAATATATTCCATACACTCGTACCATTATAAGTTACTATAGAGAGGGAAATATTCACTGATTTTCATTTTAGCAGATTTAATTGTTGGAGGGGTATTTTAAGTTTTAAATTCACTGGTCTATTAAGGAAATAATATATTCTTTACATATTGACTGGGTTTAATTTAGCACATTCAGCTGTCAGTGAAATAAGTGAAAATAAAATCCAGTGAATAATTAGCCCTATACACTATTTTTGCGGTATAATATCTTAGTAGTTAATTAACATAATAATTAAAATTCATGTCAGAAATTGTTTTTCTTACATATAATATATGGAGGGGATTTGAATTGAGAAAATCTGTCAATAAGCAAGCTGCGCTCTGATTGGTCTGACTGTTATGTGTTAGGATTGGGTAGCCAATCAGGCACAATCTTCAAAGTAGCTTCACATTGACTCAAATTCTGAATCTCGCTGATGAAAAAAATGCATTACATGAGGTTTGTTACTTTGGCACAAGATTTTACACAAAAATTTCAGTATGCCCTTAACAAGTGAATGAGTATTAAAATCTAAATGATGAGTTTTTAAATGAACTTGATTTCTAAACTATTTACAAATTACCCATATGTGGATATTTCAAATTTTTTATTGACTTTATCTTGGTGTCATATTGCAAGGAGTCATTTACTAAATATTAGGCGGGTTAATATTATGCCTAGGCTCAAAATGCCTTTTTGGGGGAATTTAGTATTGTTATTGTTTGGCATACATGTTTTACTCACTGATTGAAAATCCATCAGAAATTCGGCATCAAGTGTGCCATTTTGAAGAACTGTCCATTTCATTTTTGACCGCAGACTGACAATGCACTTTTCATTTATGCTTTGGATGGTTCTGGGCCTTCATGCACTAAAGAAAACTTTGGACCTGTGGATAAAACAGGAGTGGCTAATTTTATTACTCTGCACTTGCTTTGTACATTCAAATTTTCGTGTATGAACAAAGAAATTTATGTAAATAAGAGGGTTGAAAATATAATCACCAAAATGTTGTTGTTTTGTACGATGACCAGATGTCTGACGGTCAAGAATAAGCAGCAGCATTGCTTGTGGGTTGGCCTCATTCAGTGTTTGTACAATGCCCAGTACCCTTGCCCTCTGTGTGTTGTATCTATTCGCTTGATAATATGATTTACATATAATTTCTGTGTAAACAAAACCATGTGCAATTGTCAAGGATAATACAACTTGTATTAATTGTTATCATAGTCTTGAATGGTATGCTGTATACAGGACAGTTTATCAAATACTACACTGTGTCGAAGGTCAGGTGAGATAAGTTGTGTCAACATGTATGTGATTGGCTACAAACCCTACATATGCCTGGCAGAGCTCGGTAGATTTCCATGTTCAGTAACTAGTTTTTGTTATCACCAATAAGATTGCTGACCTGATCATGTGACTTGTCACTAATTGCATGATATCAGTGCTGAATGACAAATCCTCCCCAATACAAAATTGTAAATATTCCCCACTTCTAGGGCTACCCTGTTTTTGTTCTGTTCGATTTGTTTTTTTCTCTGATATTTACAATATTTATTTAGATTAGAAAATATATGTTAAGCTGATAATCTTTTCACCACCAGTACCCTCTTTTTATCACTAATTCACAAAATAGTCTGCACTTTTCTTCAGAAGATTGGAACAAAAATAGCAACATTTTTCGAGTAAAAACAGAAAATTTACTCAAGTTTTGTCTGTTGGCTCCAAGTTTTGAGTTCATTTCCAGAAATATTGAAGAATATAAGTAAAAAGTGCAGAAATATTTCGACTAGAAAGTCTGGTGGTGAAAAGGTTAAATTAACATGGGTATATTGAAAAACAAACAAACATATTTTTTTTTTTGCCAGGCCTTGTATGTGGAGCTCTATGATATCAAAAACTATGGTATAGCCTGCACCAATTACGTTTATTAGAAAATTATGAAATACACTACAAATAAAAATGTACTGTAAAAGCATTAATGTTTACTATTTTGATCATATTCACTAGATTTTGAATTCATGAATTTTCAACTGTAATTTTAATGTAGTTGAAATCTATTAGTGATGAAATTAAAACCTAGTGAGTTTTTATTGCATTCACATTCACAGTATTGGTATCCTACCACTGTACTGAAGGGTGCCCTGTGTAACCACGGTTACTAAAAAAAGATAACCGTGGTGTAACCATTGTTGATAGGGTTGTCATACTCTTCATATATAAAACAGTGTTCATAATGCTATTTTTCAAAAGACCACCTTAACCAGTATGCAGAGCTAAGTTTTGAGTATTACTGTCACCTCCATATAGTTTCAGACACCAACAGCATTTTTGCCAGCTTACTTGACAACTGATTTGCTATGCTTGTGTGTCTCAAGAATGTTATGTGATTAGATCAAACCATTTTTATAAGGGTGTGCCATTTGGCTAAAAGTGTGCCCGGTGTGCTTGTAGCACAAACTATTTACTACACACACACACACATGAGGATTGTTTCCTGACATGCAAGACTGTTTTATATTTGTCATTAATGATTTTATATTAATATTAAACATGTCCCTCAGTTTGATGTCTCCTGTTATTGGTTTGACCCAACTTGTTCAAATCAGGTAATGATCTTCAAGTTGACATGTGCATAACAATGCAATGTTGCTGTTTTGTTGTCAGAAACAATATAGCGACACGTGATTGCTAAACATACCAGTTGCAGGTTTCTTGTGCGCGATATCCTATATAGAGTACATTGACAAATTGTTGGCTCATTCAGAGATTGATGTACACGTTTGTCTTGTACATATATAATTACTGTAAAATCTGTATTAGAAACTGCAGCTTCTATTAAAATGGCACAAGCAGAGAAGATGTGGCTTAAAATAGAGCATCTAAACATATTAGAAATGGTGAATTTTTGGTTCTCATTTGTTTGAAAAAATGTGTGCGGCTTCTATTAGGGATGCAGCTTCTAATACAGATTTTACGGTACTTCAAATGACTACAACTCTTTTAGGATTTCAAAAAACATTCATCTGTCACGTCATGGCGAAATATATATTTGGAGATTTTTACCGTACATGAACAAGGCTACGAACAAGACTGAATAAAATGACGGATGTTGTGTCATAATCAGATAATAATATTTGACTCTGGAACCCACCAACAGTCTATATGCTTTTGCAGTTCACTGCAGACCCTATTTATGTACTGGATGTTCAGTTCCATCACAAACTTGTTTTTGCCTAGTGACATCAATTTTCTCAGTGAATCTGCTTCATCTATGAATAAATACATTATTATTAAATAAATTATTATCAATAATATTTATTATCCCATGAATGCTATTAATGGCAATTTCCTGTTATAGAGGTAGAAGTACTGATCACAGAAATGTTCATGCAAGAGTCTGTATTCAGTACTTCACACAGTGAAATCCACTATAAAATTGGTAATCAGAATCTCATTTCTCAAAGAAGAAAATTATTTCATTCTGCATTTTATTTACATTTAGATGTCATTTACTATTTGTGTTTTGGGATTCAATTGTTCATTAGACATAATGCTTCTACCCCTAAGATATACAGTGGAATAATCCTTCACGGTCAAACCATACACAGTCATTGCTACTCGTATATTTTTCTAACATTTAGTTTAAGATTTAATCAAGCGTAAATATTCTAGTTTTTTTTCTTGTTTTTTTCTAATCGGATAATGTATTTATAGTTTCCAATGACCAATAAAACTAACCCTGGTGTTATTCTGCTAGGGGGTTTCCAATAGTATATGCTGTTGGTGTATTTATTTAGCTTTCCTCGAATGGATATGAATAGAAAGACAATTTGTGGCATGTGACATGCTTGATTTTGATACATTTGTAACATTGAAATGATAAATACATGATTTATGTATAAATTTTGAACATGTCAGAGATGCATCTCTAGAACCGCATTCATTAAAACAAAATGGCCACCAGTTGGCCATTTTGAATACGATTTGAAAAAAAAATCTTGCGCAAGATCCTGTGTCAAATTCATGTATCAGGTTTGATCAAAATTGATCCTTGCCAAGAGCCAACCTGTTTCTGGAATGGCAGAAGTGATAATTTTAAGCACAAAAGTAGCCGACATTTGGCAATTTTAAATCCCGAGGTGTAAAATGGATGTGTGAAGTTTGATTGTGACTGGACTGGGCTTGTCCGCGATACGAAGGTCAAGCATGTCCACACAGGTAATTCTCCATCCGAGCTAGTATGCAGGTACAAACTTGAGTAGCACAGTGGATATAGCTGACATACCATGCGTGGACACAAACGTGTTCTCGGCATAAATATTAAAAAAAATGTAAAAGTCTTCCTTTACCAAATGGCTTCTATATCCAATGGATTTGAATGTAGCAAGGGCCCCCCTGGATAAATGTATTATAAATATTATATAAATGTAAATAAAGCAAATTCATGTATACATGTATGGTGTTCACAAAACACGTTACGTGTGGCGGGGAGTTTAAATAACTGAGTTTAAAACCCTCTGGGGTGTATTAGCATAGGCGTAACTATTGCATAATGGGTACGTCAGCGTAAAAACACAGGCTCATATGCCAGGGGACACAGCCGACCATTTGCAAAACGTTTTTGAATCCACTCACAACTACTGTAACTACTTAATTACTGTAACTGGGGCAATGGTCGTCGCGCAGCGCGTGTTGGATTTTCATGTAAAACAAGCATTGCAATTTACACGCTTTGTGTATGTCGCTGTGAGTCCCACGTCGAACAGGACGCGGCGCGACGACCACTGCCCTTTAAAGGCACAACATCCGCGCCGGTGGCCAATATTCGCTAAATACACAATTGGCGAAATTAATAAACCTTGCTATAAAACTAAAAAGATACATTTTCAGTACACTCAGGCTGGAAAAATGAAATATGTGATGATAATAGAAGAAAGGGTAAAGGAAGAAATAAACTAAGAACCTACCGTCTTTAAAAAAATATAAGTTTAGAGGATTATTAGACAAACAATAAAATATTGAACTCCGGGAATTAATTAGTGAGTTTCGTCTAAAAAGTAACAGTAATAGTAGAAAATATTCCAAATGAAAGTATAAGAAAATATGTCTTACAATCAATGATTTCTTTACGTTTGGTTCTTCAACTATTCGTGCAGTTGCATATAATAGCATTCTTGTCTTGCTGCGAATGTGTGTTCGTTTACTCACGTGTCACCTGGCACTTTTAATATTAGCTGTACAGTAGATCTGCATTTCTCGTTTGTAGAATAGCTTAAGCAGGTAAAACTATATGCTTAAGCAACTATGTATTAAATATTTCTGTAAACAACTCTATGCCGACATCATAGACTATGTATTAAATATTTCTGTAAACAACTCTATACCGACATCACCTAATAGACTATGTATTAAATATTTCTGTGAACAACTCTATGCAGACATCACGTAATAGACTATGTATTAAATATTTCTGTAAACAACTCTATGCCGACATCATAGACTATGTATTAAATATTTCTGTAAACAACTCTATGCCGACATCATAGACTATGTATTAAATATTTCTGTAAACAACTCTATGCCGACATCATAGACTATGTATTAAATATTTCTGTAAACAACTCTATGCCGACATCACGTAATAGACTATGTATTAAATATTTCTGTAAACAACTCTATACCGACATCATAGACTATGTATTAAATATTTCTGTAAACAACTCTATACCGACATCATAGACTATGTATTAAATATTTCTGTAAACAACTCTATGCCGACATCACATAATAGACTATGTATTAAATATTTCTGTAAACAACTCTATGGCGACATCACGTAATAGACTATGTATTAAATATTTCTGTAAACAACTCTATACCGACATCACGTAATAGACTATGTATTAAATATTTCTGTAAACAACTCTATGCCGACATCACGTAATAGACTATGTATTAAATATTTCTGTAAACAACTCTATACCGACATCATAGACTATGTATTAAATATTTCTGTAAACAACTCTATACCTACACCATAGACTATGTATTAAATATTTCTGTAAACAACTCTATGCCGACATCACGTAATAGACTATGTATTAAATATTTCTGTAAACAACTCTATACCGACATCATAGACTATGTATTAAATATTTCTGTAAACAACTCTATGCCGACATCACGTAATAGACTATGTATTAAATATTTCTGTAAACAACTCTATACCGACATCATAGACTATGTATTAAATATTTCTGTAAACAACTCTATGCCGACATCACGTAATAGACTATGTATTAAATATTTCTGTAAACAACTCTATACCGACATCATAGACTATGTATTAAATATTTCTGTAAACAACTCTATGCCGACATCACGTAATAGACTATGTATTAAATATTTCTGTAAACAACTCTATACCGACATCATAGACTATGTATTAAATATTTCTGTAAACAACTCTATGCCGACATCACGTAATAGACTATGTATTAAATATTTCTGTAAACAACTCTATGCCGACATCACGTAATAGACTATGTATTAAATATTTCTGTAAACAACTCTATACCGACATCATAGACTATGTATTAAATATTTCTGTAAACAACTCTATACCGACATCATAGACTATGTATTAAATATTTCTGTAAACAACTCTATGCCGACATCACGTAATAGACTATGTATTAAATATTTCTGTAAACAACTCTATACCGACATCATAGACTATGTATTAAATATTTCTGTAAACAACTCTATGCCGACATCACGTAATAGACTATGTATTAAATATTTCTGTAAACAACTCTATACCGACATCACGTAATAGACTATGTATTAAATATTTCTGTAAACAACTCTATACCGACATCATAGACTATGTATTAAATATTTCTGTAAACAACTCTATGCCGACATCATAGACTATGTATTAAATATTTCTGTAAACAACTCTATACCGACATCATAGACTATGTATTAAATATTTCTGTAAACAACTCTATGCCGACATCACGTAATAGATTATGTATTAAATATTTCTGTAAACAACTCTATACCGACATCATAGACTATGTATTAAATATTTCTGTAAACAACTCTATACCGACATCATAGACTATGTATTAAATATTTCTGTAAACAACTCTATGCCGACATCATAGACTATGTATTAAATATTTCTGTAAACAACTCTATGCCGACATCACGTAATAGACTATGTATTAAATATTTCTGTAAACAACTCTATACCGACATCACGTAATAGACTATGTATTAAATATTTCTGTAAACAACTCTATACCGACATCATAGACTATGTATTAAATATTTCTGTAAACAACTCTATACCGACATCACGTAATAGACTATGTATTAAATATTTCTGTAAACAACTCTATACCGACATCACGTAATAGACTATGTATTAAATATTTCTGTAAACAACTCTATACCGACATCATAGACTATGTATTAAATATTTCTGTAAACAACTCTATGCCGACATCATAGACTATGTATTAAATATTTCTGTAAACAACTCTATACCGACATCATAGACTATGTATTAAATATTTCTGTAAACAACTCTATGCCGACATCACGTAATAGATTATGTATTAAATATTTCTGTAAACAACTCTATACCGACATCATAGACTATGTATTAAATATTTCTGTAAACAACTCTATGCCGACATCATAGACTATGTATTAAATATTTCTGTAAACAACTCTATGCCGACATCATAGACTATGTATTAAATATTTCTGTAAACAACTCTATACCGACATCATAGACTATGTATTAAATATTTCTGTAAACAACTCTATGCCGACATCACGTAATAGATTATGTATTAAATATTTCTGTAAACAACTCCATGCCGACATCATAGACTATGTATTAAATATTTCTGTAAACAACTCTATGCCGACATCACGTAATAGACTATGTATTAAATATTTCTGTAAACAACTCTATGGCGACATCACGTAATAGACTATGTATTAAATATTTCTGTAAACAACTCTATGGCGACATCACGTAATAGACTATGTATTAAATATTTCTGTAAACAACTCTATGCCGACATCACGTAATAGACTATGTATTAAATATTTCTGTAAACAACTCTATGCCGACATCACGTAATAGACTATGTATTAAATATTTCTGTAAACAACTCTATGCCGACATCACGTAATAGACTATGTATTAAATATTTCTGTAAACAACTCTATGCCGACATCATAGACCATGTATTAAATATTTCTGTAAACAACTCTATGCCGACATCACGTAATAGACTATGTATTAAATATTTCTGTAAACAACTCTATGCCGACATCATATACTATGTATTAAATATTTCTGTGAACAACTCTATGCAGACATCATAGAGTATGTATTAAATATTTCTGTAAACAACTCTATGCCGACATCACGTAATAGACTATGTATTAAATATTTCTGTAAACAACTCTATGCCGACATCATATACTATGTATTAAATATTTCTGTGAACAACTCTATGCAGACATCATAGAGTATGTATTAAATATTTCTGTAAACAACTCTATGCAGACATCATAGAGTATGTATTAAATATTTCTGTAAACAACTCTATGCAGACATCATAGACTATGTATTAAATATTTCTGTAAACAACTCTATGCAGACATCATAGACTATGTATTAAATATTTCTGTAAACAACTCTATGCAGACATCATAGAGTATGTATTAAATATTTCTGTAAACAACTCTATGCAGACATCATAGACTATGTATTAAATATTTCTGTAAACAACTCTATGCCGACATCACGTAATAGACTATGTATTAAATATTTCTGTAAACAACTCTATGCCGACATCACGTAATAGACTATGTATTAAATATTTCTGTAAACAACTCTATGCCGACATCATAGACTATGTATTAAATATTTCTGTAAACAACTCTATGCAGACATCATAGACTATGTATTAAATATTTCTGTAAACAACTCTATGCCGACATCACGTAATAGACTATGTATTAAATATTTCTGTGAACAACTCTATGCAGACATCATAGACTATGTATTAAATATTTCTGTAAACAACTCTATGCAGACATCATAGAGTATGTATTAAATATTTCTGTAAACAACTCTATGCCGACATCATATACTATGTATTAAATATTTCTGTGAACAACTCTATGCAGACATCATAGAGTATGTATTAAATATTTCTGTAAACAACTCTATGCAGACATCATAGACTATGTATTAAATATTTCTGTAAACAACTCTATGCAGACATCATATACTATGTATTAAATATTTCTGTAAACATCTCTATGCAGACATCATAGAGTATGTATTAAATATTTCTGTAAACAACTCTATGCCGACATCATATACTATGTAATAAATATTTCTGTAAACATCTCTATGCAGACATCACGTAATAGACTATGTATTAAATATTTCTGTAAACAACTCTATGCAGACATCATAGACTATGTATTAAATATTTCTGTAAACAACTCTATGCCGACATCACGTAATAGACTATGTATTAAATATTTCTGTAAACAACTCTATACCGACATCACGTAATAGACTATGTATTAAATATTTCTGTAAACAACTCTATACCGACATCACGTAATAGACTATGTATTAAATATTTATGTAAACAACTCCATGCCGACATCATAGACTATGTATTAAATATTTCTGTAAACAACTCTATGCCGACATCACGTAATAGACTATGTATTAAATATTTCTGTAAACAACTCTATACCGACATCACGTAATAGACTATGTATTAAATATTTCTGTAAACAACTCTATACCGACATCACGTAATAGACTATGTATTAAATATTTCTGTAAACAACTCTATACCGACATCACCTAATAGACTGTGTATTAAATATTTCTGTAAACAAATATACGTAAATTTGTATGTTCTGCCATTTAGTCCCCCACAGCTTTACCCTAATGTGATACCAAATAAAACATAACACTGTTATTGTTATGTAATAATATTTTCCCTAAAATACATCCCGACCAAAGAAAACAGTTTTTCCAGAATATGTTCTCAATAAACCTACAAGACACTACGCATTGTTGTGTTGTAGTGTCTTTTATATTTAGTTGAAGTAATTTGGCCCCTTACATGTGATTAAATCCAACAATAATATTAACAATAAAAGTGGTAAAACGTGCTTTTTATACCACCTCTGTTTGCTAGATGAGATACGGAGATATTTCTGTATGGCTCCACTAATGTCGGCAATATTACTTGTAACGCTAATTTCACATACTCACAGAGTACTGGAGATCGTTTATTTTATAGAAGAGAGCCACGGGCCGAAACGTTCGAGCCGAAACGTCCGTCCACCATGCCCAACACAGAAACATCTATTCACGGAAGCAGCTTGAAGGAAAATATCCCCAAATTTCAATAAAATAAACCATAACGACAAAATCAGATTTATCTTGAGCAATAAATCTCTGTCAATTCCTTTAGGTCAATATTAGCCAATTTGTTTTGAATCTCGACGGCAACACCTAGACAAGGATGTCACCTAATGACCTTCAAAATTCTTTGCCATTTTCATTTTTAATTGTCGTTTTTTTCTCTGTGTGTGTATTTGCTTTGTCATGGCACTTTTCTTGTTTTTTTGTGCGTGTATTGTATTTTATTGTATTGTGTCGCATCGCATCGTGTCGTATTGTATTGTATCCATTATCATTCATTCCAATGGATGTTGAAGGATTAAATAAATAAACAAATTGTCTTACGTTGTTGTTGTTGTTGAAGGGCACCTGTGAGTTTAAAATCAACAAAGATGCTACCATCGTTCATTCTAGGGATTATAAGCAATGACAATCACGTAAGAAAAACAAGACTTGAATAATTTGAATAATCCAGAATGACAGGTGAGTTGATCTTCAGTGGAAGTGTCTATGGACGGACGTTTTGGCCTAAGCACGGTTAGTAACCGTGGCCTAAGTAACTGGCGATGGCGCATACAGTGTTTGTCATGGACGACTGGCGAAAAAAAACGACGGATTTGCAAAGTCAAGAGTCGAAATATGCATAGATTCCTGTGAAAAAACACACTGTAAAGCACAGCCGTTTACACCACGAAAAAAAAAACACACATCCAAACTACGATACCATAAAAAAAGAATGGAGTCGGAAACGAGTAAAATTGAAAAATTTGTAGTTACGATATTCGACAAAAAATAACAATTTTCGCTAAAAAAAAAACAAAAAAAACGAGAGACATATCTATTCACACAGTCTACTGACAGAGCTAGTATTAACAGTTGCCAGTCAGGAGGAAGAACAGGAAAAGATGACCATCATTGCGTAAACTGAGTATGTGGTAATTCGCCATTCGCAGGGACACAACAACTTTCGGTAAATCAAAAACAATGTAGTTTCTGTGCGAGTAGAAGATTTAACATTCTGGCGGTCGATATCACATATATCATGGATCTATAAACTATGGTTTATAGTTCCATGCATGAATCAAACAGATAAGCAAGACAAAGTAGTGACCAGCAAAGACAAAAGGTGTTTAATTCTTTTAATCTTTGCTATTCACCCATGACTAGAAGCTAATCTACAAGCATCTGAGGAGATAACCAAAATGCTCACTGTATAAGAGAGTTATCTTAATCAGGTGTGAACACTGGATTTTGAGATCGTTATATTTTACATGCAAATTGCCGGACACAACTTACAACTGCAACCACGTAACTTTTTTCTAGTGAGACCACGATAGAAATGCGCACTTAGTTAAAGACTACGATAAAGACATTGTGAAATTCTTTCGTTTTTTGTGAGAAAAACAAAACTGAAAAAATGTTGACAAGATAATTCAGAAATTTGTATTAGAATAATTCATAACGAAATGTCTTTCCTATTCACCCATAAATTTTTTTTCATAATTGCTGATTATACACTAATATTACAATATTTGCTACATTCTCTCTATCTTTGCCTTTTATTTGTCTTGAATTATGACTGAAAGAAGTTGAATGAAATTACAAAATAAGCAGTGTGTTCAACAACTCGTGTATTTCACTTGGTAAAATACTGTGTTTTTCTGCATAAAAACGAAAGAATTTCACAATGCCGAAAACAGAAGTCTTTGTCGCAGCGTTTCAGTGTAGTGGCGAGTAACGCATGTTTTTGTATTTGGAGTGTGGTCAAATTCTTTCACCCTTTGCCTATAGATACTTTTATAAACAATGATTCCATATGATGTATGTGTATGACAATTGCTTCTTTCAACTTTTTCTTTTGTTCTTAGTCAACAGTACCCGTAATCTTTTCGCTGTTTGGTTCATGATCCAACTCATCAGAGTAACAAAGGCTCACTGTGTTTTTATCAAGTTTGACATTTTTAGATTACGTAACCATGTAAAGCTGCATTGTAGGGGCTTATGAATGTTTATGTGGATCACATGAAAACCATCTTTTCCTATTGTAGTCTAATGTGTCAATAAAATACTAGTAGATATTTTAAATTAAAAAAAATATGATCTAACTTTAGCTAACAAATTCGGATAATTCAATGCGTAATATACCCGCACTCATACGACTTACTTCCTTTTAACAAAATTAATTACCTTGCATTTCCTTCTTCGACAAAAGTATGATACCAGTTTATGCGAAGTAAGTGACGTAATTTCACGTCTGCAAATAAATCCCCTCGCATCGCGCTACTATATTGTGTGTTATGAATCATTATAACTTGTAGACATAGCATGGCTATAGCCAGGCTTCTGATTTGACATTTTCATATATACGTTGTAGTTGTAAGTTATGGTGTATAGGAAGAGTATGAATTCGAGAGAAATTTTTTTAGGACGATGCTGATCTACGATTATATTTCCTTTATCAAATGTACTTTCACACACAGGTGTTGAGGGACTGTGTTTCACAGTAGGATTTGTGCTTTCCAAATTGTACACACAATTTATATCTAAATTTCAAATGATTATATTATGTCCTACATATGCTAAATATAACAGCAGTCTATGGGCATTATTAACACGTGATGCATTACTTCCTAATTGTCCGTTTTTGTGTAATAGTTTAATTGGGTGCGTGCATGGAAGGTACCTTCCATGGTGCGTGTGAGAATTGTGATATTCCAAAGGGTTTTTTAACTTTTATTTTAATATTCGATTTACTCTAAACTCATTTCAGAGTGTTGGCCAATGCATTAGATACGTACGAAATGGAGGTAGTTTTTGTCATTGGATACGAGTTTTGTCATTTGCTGAACATGCTCAGACCATGCTCAGACCATGGAACTATAATTATAGTTCCATGCTCAGACACACTGAGGAACTGTGCCTCAGACTACGATAGAAACGTGTGTTAATAAACTACCAGCAAGGTCTGACATGGCACGCATCCTGCGGGCGTAATGCCCAATTCACACCTACGATAACAGGCGTTGCTAGTCTGTTCTATAGTAGTCTGAGGCGTAACTTACACACCAGGCCTGTCCATGGTAGACGCACTAAACCAAAATACATTCAAATTCATTCATTGTCCATGGTAGACGCACTAAACCAAAATACATTCAAATTCATTCCTTGTTTAGACTGTTCTTGTCAGAATAAACTTACTCTGCTGAACCTACGCATTTGTACCACTCCATTTATATATATTTTAACATTAAAAATTTGCTTTTATTCTATTTTTATTTGTCTTGTGTTTGCATTGACATTTGTTTCCACAAAATCCCCAGCTCCCCCCTCTCAATTTTCAAGTGGTCCAACCCTAACTAAAACTGTCAGCTGTCGGCTGATTAAATACTAAGCGAGTCGACGTATTTTGTTGTTGTTGTTGGGGGGGGGGGATATAAAAGATCAGAACCAATATCACATCCTTGTGTCGAGTTAGGCGCTGTAAGCTTAGGTTTAGGTTTCGCACCGTCCCTCAACCGTCCCGTTGAGGGACGGTGGGTTTCGCAACAAATTCACAACAAAACTTATTATTCAAGTGAATTATTAGTAAAAACCCTGTGAATATGAATATGACCAAATATATACATACTGAACTTGAACACAGGCGAAAATGAGGGCTTTTACGTGATCTTCGCCAACCAAGTTCCGTTCGGCTATTACATCATCACTATTCCTATGTTTACACCCATACCAGGTCCCAGTACTAAACAAGTCGATTCGGGCGACGTTTTATGCAAACATGGGAGTTTAGTTGAGCGGCTGTGACCACGTAAACTTTCAGGGTTATAATCACATCTGAGTGTTTGCATGTGAAATTTAATTCTGTATTTTGAGGCACGTGATGAAAGGCGTACAACGTCATCCATGTCACCGTTCCATATCATTCAGTTCGTTATTATGAGTAATGCCCGTACAGATAGGAAGATCACGCTATCCAGATAAGATTGTGAATGAAATCTCGCATGTGGGTCACAATGACTGCAGTCAGTATTGTTGCATCACACTGTTTTAATAATCACTGTTTTTAATAAATCAAAGTTCCTTGAACGCGTGCGTTACAATGTACCTTGAACCACAGCCCCTCTATCCACGGAGGGACTGTGCTTGAACGTACATTTTATTTGGTTCTCGTCCATAGAGGACGCTGTCATTACGTTTCGTACCTGACCTGGAACACGCAACTTTCTGATTGCGGCCGGCCGCACTGATGTTAAATAATGATGCAATAAAGAATGAAATTACAAATTTTTCTACTTGTGTTCCACCTGTTGACAACGAATTTAATTACTAGTATCGTAATTTACCACTGTTTACTTTCCGGCGACATCTGATCGGACAACCACGTGATCGTGATAACTGACCTTATATTCATAATTTAGTGGGCACAAATGTAATGTATTAAATATATATTTATTTTCACTGTATTTACGTGAATGTTAATTATCTCTAACAAAGTATGCGAACTGCGTCGTAACTTGAAAGAAAAAAACAAACATATTTTGAGTAAAATATAATTTAGCAACATCACCCCAAACAGGGAATATCTAGTTGTTCCTCCCCTTTATTGTTGCTTATAACCATTCTCTAATCACGTTCTCGTATTTCATTTCGTCAAATAACATGTACAGATAACATGATAAATATGACGCCACCTTTCTTGGCGTTACATCACGTGTGGAGCGTCAACTCGGCGTATCACGGTATGGCATATTTGTGTCTGATACAAAACCCGGGTACACATTACCACTGACCCGACCACTGACACAACATTGAGAAGCCGAACTGAAGCGTTCTGACCTTTATAACATAACACGCATGTCTGAAATAATGGGAAGTCAAACAGCGAATATATGCAATTCCATGTGTTCGTCCATTTTAGCTTGGAACACAAACAGAACATCTGAACGGAAGTTCATTGTTTTCATTTTATGCTTATACGCAGTGAAAACTGACAATACCCGGCACAAAATCAACACATTTGGTTATTTGTTGGGTATTGGCTGTGCATGGGGGTGTGTACGCCATTCTTGCCTAATTTGGAAGTTAGACTTCCTAATTTGGTTATATGCAAAATATGTCTATATATGGATCGTGGTGCCCTCTTGCGTCAGGGATGTATTCTTTACACGTGTAGTCGTCTTTGCTAAGCTTTACATGACAGTGATGGCTGGTGATTTTGAGACGGAAAATTCGCGATCGGAAGAGAGTTCCCAAACTGAGATTAAATCAGATGAGCCGGGAACACCCCCAGAAGGGATAAATAGGATAGGAAGTACAAACTCAGACGGTAAGTGTCAATATTTTTTCGTGAAACCGTGAGGTCAATCACCAGTGCGACCTCAGTCATCTGAGCGAGCACGTAGCAAACACCGGCATGATGAATAGCCTTTTCCCGAATAAAAAAACACAATAATTGGAAGGGTACTGCCATATATTGTGATATAAATTAGATTTGTATAGGTACGTGTTCATAAGTGTGTTTTGCTTTGAACTGTTTCTAACAGAAAATCTCGGTTTTTGTGATCGTTCGGCATAACACTGCATGGGACTGTGCCAGTTTTTCACGTAGCCGAAAAATAATTCCATACAACCGGCAAATCGGCTTTTGTAAATAATATCACTGATGATATCAGCGACTTCAGCTGCTTTCACCGTCCGATTACTGCTATGTTACTCCAGTCTGCATATCTAGTTACAACGGTTTTCATGAACTCTGTAAACGGCGATCTTTGCCCTTCTGAAAAAATCAAATGACCTTTTCTATCGAACGCGTAGGCAACATTTACATACCGCTGGTTGAATTAAAGGTCACAAATCATGCAATCGCGTCTTACTCGATCATTAATATATGTGTAATTCGGCAATGACACCCGAATGATTCAATTTGTTCATAATTATTTACACCATGTACGACCAAAAAAAAAAAATCCTCTCCAAAATGTATCGTATAATGGGTTCGATGCAAATCAGTTTATGGCCAAGTTCACTTGCCACCATGTGACAATGATATCTCCACGCACGTGATCTGAGATTAACAATTGTAATTGAAATCGTACAACCGTCAATTTGTGTTCAAACAATGTATTGATGTATAAATATCCAATATAGTGAACCTGGTGTAGTTTGAGGCATGAGTATTTTTTATTACCTCTTTTTTTTAAAGGCATGAAGGTCACAGTGTCCTGTTCATTGATGTTGACATAATTTACAACCACACGTGCTGTACCTCTTATTTTAAACATAAAACTTGTATTTTAGAAGTGCCAGAAAAGTTGAAAAGTTGTAAACTCATTCTACCATGCATTTCAGCATAATTTCCTTATCACACAAGCCATCGTTGTAAAAACGGAATCTTTTTTTTTTGGCATCTCCTTTTATCCAGCATGCTCATAAAAACATGTACTGCCATTGCACTCAATGCTAGCTACACGTGTTCTCCCTAGTAATCAGTTTTTGGATTTGGTTTGTATAAATAAATCATAGATACAGTGAGATGAAGCAAAGCTTAGATAATCTTAGATTTCAAAACTGCATGGCTGTGTCTGTTACAATCTTGATAACATGTATTCTATTTTTAAATGTAGCCATGTGCGTGTACACAGTATTTTGATTGCCGTGTCAGATCATTTGTAAGGGTACCACTAATCTAATTATAATATGTACTCAATGCTTCAAGATAATTCAGTGTTCTACATGTGAGTACAAGTTGAGTTGGTTAGACCATGGAAATCTGTTCTATTTGCTAGGTTTACCAGCAGCATTTTATCAGAGGCTAACTTGGTAACTATGATTCCTCCTGCTAATTAAACGGAGATTATCTCTTGTACTATGGTTGTGGCCGAATGTAGTCAGAAAATCTGCCCGTTATTCAAGAGCTGAGCTAAGACAGTGTGCCCTTGAATGGGGTTATCATTGACATGGTCAGGCCATGATGAGGCTCAGTCCTATCAAAGTTAAATTCAGAAGGTATATTGGGGTCAGATTCTACTTTGATCTAAATGCATTTACACAGCTATTTTTTCCTGAAAACGACATATTAATCTACTGGTTTACATGTATTGAATCAATAAAAATTGGCCATGGCCATCTATATTGCCTGAATAATCATCCCTAATCTTACTACTGACCTTTGAACTACGACTTTCAATTTCCATCTAGTCTGTAAATCTAGTCTGCCTTAAATCAATGTTACATCACATGTTGACCTTGTATATGCCTTATCTGTTCTTTTAGTAAAATATTATTTGAATGACACAGTCTATGATAAATGTAATATTTGCTTTACAGAGGCTCATATTAGAGATGCGCTACAGTACCACTGGTAACGCTACAATTTTGACAAATATTCCCAACTGGCTCCATCTTGAGTAAAAGCCATTTGTAATGCATTAGATTTAATGCGTACCTGTACATTCTTGTCTATTCACATGCAAATGAATCAGGTTGCAAATAAATTCACCATAGTGATTATGGCAGCCAGGTGTCAAACTTTAACAAATGTTATTGTGAGTATTGTTGTGTACGTTAATCAATAACATTTATCTCAAAGCCAGGTTGCACTTTAGCTCTGTCTGGGCGAATCCATTGATAGGAATCATTGTTGGACGGTACAACGCTGCCGTCCTCTGGCACATGTCGTAATTAGTGGATAAACACATACATACATCCAGGGACGCCGGTTGTTACGTGTAATCAAATGCTTTCTCATAGATCTGTTTCAGATGGTTGTATATTTTTGTTCTTTACAACAGACAATGTCTGTGGACGAGACTTTTGTTGGATTGACACCCGCCTTGTTCAAACAGTCTAGGTTCTCTAGAAACGACATGCATAATCCATGTGATGATCCACCAGTAAACAAATTCTGATTTGCAAGGCGCTGTGCACTCTTTCATGCCTGGACTGTGTAGGCGTAATTGGTAAATTGATTAGGGTTGTCCCTAGTCTTGAGTAGTGCCCCTGGCTTCAAGGGAATGCTGCTCGTCATGGATAACTACATAATGCTGCAATTTGTTTTACTTTTCATACTGATTATCCAAAATTGATGATAAAATAATCTTTGTACTGTGACAATAAAATGTATGCGCATATATAATTACATCTTCACTAATTGATGGTACCATGTAGAAATCTTCAGTTTATTTTCCAGTTGTGTTTCAAAGTGACTGTTTCAAAAAATGCACCATAGTTTTCAGTCAGGGTTACAATTACTCGGGCATTTTGCCAAACCATTGTCATCTTTTGTTCTTTGGGCTGACCTTGTTTTGTGTCCACGTGTGCAGAGAACCTGAGGGATTGTGTGCTAGTTCGTACCTGTACTATCTCGGATCTTATTACTAAATGTACTAGTTTTAAGATTGTATATTTTTGGCGGTAATTAAAAGTGGTGAATTTGGAAGTAAAAGTAAATCTTGTTTTGTGTACTAGATAATTGGTTACATATTTATTTATTTTTATATACGATTTTTTAGTAAATTATTTATCTAACTCAACAGTATTCAAAAAAAAGTAAGGGAAATGCATCTTTCATACTTTCCTCTAAATCCCCAATAATCTTTGCTCATATTTGTAGTGTCGCCTGCCCTATACCGTAATTGCTCTATTACAAGCGCATTTCCAATAGGAGCATGCATACACCAGAAATTGCATTCATACTGGGTTATTAAAATATGAATTTGTTTGACCATACACACATTTAAGTGCATGCACTGTTAATACAGTAGTCCTGTTATTAAATTAGTGCATTCTGAAATATTTGATAGGTGTATTAAAAATCATACATGGTATACAACTTTAATTCACTGTTCATAATGTTATTATGCTTCTGTAAGCAAATCCTAGAACACTGAAACCAGGACACTTGCCCAGAGCAGCTGCGTTTTTTTTTTTTATACCATTCTGTCTAAGGAGTAAAAAAATTCCAGGTTCAGTTCAAATCTGTTTTACTGTGTACCGTATTTGCTAGATATTAGTAGAGCATGCACTTATTTAAATTATAGAGATGTTGCTATGGTGAAAATAAGTCTCATTTTAATGATTTAGTTTACAACAAAGGCATTTTTTATTTTATATATACATTTTTACAAGAGATTGATTCTACTCATATCAAAGTAAATACGGTAATTGAGATGCAATATTAAATATTTGTGCATATTCCCTATCTTGTGTATTTATTGTGTGTCTGTGGGACTGTTGTATCATGTATGTGTATTCTGTGCCCCATTAGGAAAGGGTATTCATTGACAGTGGAAACATTTGTTTGCCTGCATGCAGGCCTGAACATGCTAGTGGTTAGGCCCTGCTTATAGTGTCACAGATGGTGTGCCGTGAGGGAGGATCATTTCAGAATTCTGATGGTATTAAATATACTTCATTAAAGTCATTTTGTTTTAGTCCGAAAAATAAACACGTTTCTGCAAATTGAAAAAAAAATAAGGTGGATACCAGAAGGGAACTTTTTATTTTATCACAACTTTTTTGAAAACTTCACTTTCTAATTATTATCGACACCATGCTGCTATGCATGTTGGCAGTATATTGTGACTGAAATGTATTTATATCACGTGGATTGCAATTCTAGTTTGAATAGGTACAGCATGCAACTGGAAGCATGATCTTTTCCTAAGTGGTTGGTTTTCAGTTCAGCCATAAAAAGATGCAGCGTGAAAATTTCAGGCTTGTCTGCGTTTGTAAATTTTGTCTTGCATTAGTATAGTTAACTATAGTGTGTATATATATATATATATATATATAACTACAAATGCTTAATAAATTATGGAGACAATAAGAGAATACATTCCTAGTGAATAGTTACATCTATTGCCAGCATGGCTACATTCAGTGCATAGCATGGCACAGCAAAATTATTCATAGACTCCAAAATGTTTTGTTTGTGATTTGAACAAATACAGAACAAGAAATAAAAGTGATTTATATAACATACTTGTATATGGAAATAGAATAATCTAAATTGGAAATTAATCTGTCTGAAAATAGATATCATTGATTTCCACTGTTTCACTGACAATGAAATGCTATGTAACTACTGGATATACATTAAAATTTCTGCTTTTAGAACAATTCACATGTGACCCCCGAGTTCATCTGGGGTTATAGCCGGTTATAGTGATTTGAATGAGGTTTTTATAAATCTGAATGCAGCGTGGTGTCTGACTCGTATCTGGGGCTCAGTTTATTTGTGCATGAATTGATATTCGTCTGCAAAGCACTTAAATTGCTTAAATGGTATAATCTCATGCAGCAATGTTAGCTTATATACAAACAACAGAATTGAGAAATCTGCTGGAACTGTTAATACCGGTATTATAAATAAAAAAATGGTAGGTAATTGTAGTGCTTGGTAATTATTCAATATAATAAGGCATTTCAAACAATAGCTCCTTTTCAGTGTAATATTTGAATAGTGCTAGGTAGTTACACTGAAAAAGAGTTATTGTGAACTGTGATAAAAGTTGATATTAGCACTCAAAGATTTAAACTCCTAATTAGAAAATTATATATTATTTAGTTTAATACTTCCACAGGCAAACATTCAGAAAAATATTTGGTATTTTTTAAAAAAAATTTGATGCTAGCAGACAAAATAATATGCAAAAAATTTAGCTATTTTGGTGAAAGAAAACATAAAATAAAAAAACTGCAAAGTTTTAAAAATGTTTGATCAGTGAAAATTACAGAAAATGTGAAGAAATCTTCCCAATTTTGAGTGGAAAAATTTGACAATCATAGAGTAGACTTGCTTGTAGTCTGTTGCGATTCCGAAGAAAAAATCATGAAAAATAAATATAAATTGCGTAAACCAGGGGTGAACGCGAAAGTCACGTGACTGCAAATCCTAACAGACTTGCCATCAGAGTAAGCGCCCTCACATTACCGGCCAGATTCGGGCTTGTAATGATTTACATCTCTAATATGTTTCAACCAATCAGAAGACAGGCTAATTAACATATCATGACTGCACACAATACATATAATTTCTTGTGTTCTTCGAGAAACGATGGTTGTTTTACTCAATTTTGTTATCGTCAATAACATAGTAACATGCGATGTCCGGTTTATTGTTATGATCCATGGCTTGGCTGCTCCACCCACCGAATAACGAATATGCAAATTCTGTTGTTTGTATATAATGTGAAGGCGCTTACACTGATGACAAGTCTATTGGGATTTCGTGGTCACATGACTTTCGCGTCCACCCCTCGTTACGCAATTTATATTTATTTTTCAAGAATTTTTCATCAGAATCGCAACAGACTACAAGCAAGTCTAACTCATAGAGTTGAACTCTAGGTATTCCATTCCCAATTTATTTACATGTTATTTATGTCACCTCTAGAGTTTTATGGTGGTCTTGGGACAATTATTTGATGGTCGGTATTTGTTAACGATCATCTTGACCTTCCATTTAATTGTGCCAACACTTTAGTGTTCAATAATTCTGAATTTGCATCGGTTCTGAAAAATTTCAGAACACAAGCAGTGTTCTCCCCAGGCTCAGAGGCAAGCATGGCGGTCTAATTTGCATGCTAATATGCATACTAATTTGCATATTTTTCAGGATTCACTCTCACAAAAACAAACATACAAGACAGTATTAAAATGTATGAGAGACTTTATTTAAATTACATAATACTTTACATAATATACCATAATTTGACAAGATCGTCATTTAATGTGAACTGTTCCATAAAACTTAGTCTAAACTAATCCTTCTGACTTTGTTGTGCTCCAAACATTGGCTGCCTTACTGTAGTTAAACTCGATCGTCATAGACTTGCACGGGACTTTGTTCCATAAAGAAGATCCACTCTTTGCAATCATGTTGTGCTTTGAGCATTAACTGCACAACATTCCTAGTGGGAAAAAATGATAAATAATAAAAAAAAAAAAATGAGGATTGAGGTTCAAATAAATGTAAACATAACGATTGAATTGTGCCACGATCGGGAACCCAGTGCCGTATGGATAGCATTTCGTCTGCAAAACATGTTGTTTACATGTTGGTTTTGTCAGGTCAACGACAAGGAGACTCGGGGGAATTTGGAGGAAAAAAAACATGAGGTCACTATTCAATTAAAATGAAAACGTAACAATAGAATTATGTATACAAATCGGGATTCCATCGATCATAGCGCGTGATGATAGCAGCTGTCGTTCGCAAGACGTTGACAGGCCGCCATCTTGGAAATACCTACACAGGTCAACATGTGACCGGAAGATTACAAAATTCGATTTTTTTTTTGCTTGGACAAATTATAACATACGCGTACCCATTAATCTATGAAGATATCCATAAATAATCTAAAAAAAGTTGACAGTAACGAGTGATGTTTTTTTTTCATGTCGTGTCTATACCAGCCTCGTGTCTAAGATGTTGATTGAAATCGGTGTAGGCCTACCATGTTCGGTGTTCTTACGATCGGCAAAACATGCACACACTGGCATTTTATTTCTAAAATTACGAAATCTTACCTGAACAATTGACCTTAACCAGGGAAATGTCTTTTTCCACGACTCATCAAAACCAGCCTCACGCCGTTTCTGTGTTTCTACACGCTTCCGTTTCTGTGCTGTGCTAGCGGTGATTGTATGTTTTAGCCGGGCGGCATCACCTTTTTTTCCTTTACATGTTTTGTCATATAGCATCTCGGTGTTTGCAACTTGAGTGACAATTTGTTCCCCATTGACAGCGTCTGTACTTCACACGTGTTTAACAATGGGACTGTTTAATTCGTCCCGGCAAGTTCAAACCGCCGTGGCGTAGACGGTGATAATTTATGCAGTGCTACGTGTGAGCGGGTCAAATGGACGTAAACAAAGCATCCTATTAGCATGGCGGTGAAGTTGTAAGCATGGCGGTCCGAGCCCAAGCGTGGCGGCCGGGTCGCCAAGCATGGCGGTGCCGCCATGCTTTGTTCTATGTGGGGAGAACACTGATTGTGCCAACACTTTAGTGTTCAATAATTCTGAATTTGCATCGGTTCTGAAAAATTTCAGAACACAAGTGTGCACGGATAGTCCTTAAATATTACCTACATTTTCATAGCATTAAATACATCCCATAATAATCTCAATTAAGTCCCATGAGAGCTTAAAGTGCGGTGGTCGCAGCGCAGCGTGTGTTTGAATTTCATGTAAATAAACAATGTATTTTACACACGTTGTACACTTCCCTATGAGTCCCATATCGAACAGGACGCTGCACGACGACTGCCGCCTATTAAGGAATGTTCTCAGAGTGAAAATTCAACAGTCATTGCATATGTTACTTATCTGACATAATGTCATGCGTATGTTATTTATCATCGTCTTGGTAACACTTTAGTGTGGGCAAAACTACCATAAACAACATTGGTGTTTCTGGTGATGACGTAAAAAAAGTATTACTGTAAAATCTGTATTAGAAACTGCGGCTTCTATTAAAATGGTACAATGCAACAGAGGGGATGTGGCTTTAATTAGAGCATCTACACATAGGAGAAATGGTGAATTTTTGGTTCTCAATTGTTCAAAAAGTATGGGTTTGACTTCTATTAGGAATGCGGCTTCCAATACAGATTTTACGGTACTGAGTAGGGATTTTAAGATTACCCCCCTCCCCATTGAGTTGTACTTTTTATGTTGTTGTTTGAACTACAGATGTGAAAAGTGACATCTTAGTTAATTTTCAGAATATATTTCCCCAAAACAACTAGTCATTCACTACATAGAAGGAAGTTAAAAATATGCAATATCGATGGAATGACCTAATTTACATAGAAATAAATAATTTTTAACTCATTTGCGCACCCCCCCTCAATGTAGATTTGGCAGGAACTTTTAGCAAATTCAATGGATTAAACATAAACTTAATTATCCGTGGCCCTGTAATTTATTCACCTACATGTATAGACCACTTTGTGATTTGTGGTTCAATAACCAGTGTCATGACACATTTATTTACTATATGAGGTTATTACACTTAGTTTTTTGAATAATTAGCATATATACATGTATCACAAGCAGTGGGTTCATTGTCTGAGATTCACTGTTCAAAACTTGTATGTCCCCTATGCACGGGAATCAAGTTCAAAATGCCTCTATAAGATTTTAATATCAAAATGAAATGTCCCAAGTTTCTTTAAAAAAATGCATTTTGAGTATGTACATTCTGGTATGTTGGTGATTTAGACCTTTTTCAACTTCTTAGCTTACTTTTCAACAAAGTTCACTGAACAGAGCTTTTCGTATTTACCTGGTTGTCAGTAACGTGTTTGCTGTTCTACTTTTGTGTATAGCAGGCCAAGTTACTAGGATGTTACCAAGTGGTGTTTAATTTGTTAAGTTGTCATGCAACGTGTGTGTAAACAGAACACGTTGCATTGCATTGTAGACGTTGCATGGGACACACGTCCAACAGCATAACTATGGCTTGAATTTTCATGAAATTTATCTCATTTTTTATTTGGGTTCATTGCTTTTAATTTCTGTGTTAACAATGTTGTATACGTCGCCAGAGACCTATATTGACCATGACACAGTACTTCAAACATTGTCTTTCAAACAAAATTTTGCTGACAAGACAACTTTAAAACAAATTTATATTTCCTGAAACACTGGTGCAAATGAGTTTGCGATTGTCTCAGGCTGTTTGTTAGTGCCTTTGCTTTTGAATTTATTTATTAAAAAAACGTGCATCTGATAGAGGGAAGCAAAATGATTTGTTTCCAGGAATATCATGGTAAAATAAAAATCTAGATCGACAAAACAAAATGAAGGGAAGAGTACTGTAATACATGTAATACTTTTTTGCAAATTTAGCGAGAGAACTGATTTGCTAATACAAGATGTCGCTAATGACTTTATTATAAATTCAGAATGGCCGCCAAACAAAGAAATCAACAATGACGAGAGATTCGCTAAATCAACATTTTGCTATTACGTCATTTTACCGCAATTCGCTAAAATTGCATGCCGTTTTTTCAACATGTTTTACAGTGTTTAGAGCAGTTATATTTAAAAGATCGATTACAATTATCTTGGCTAATCTATTGACATAATTCCACTATTATATCCCTGTAAATAGATTTCAGTTAAAAATTAATCTTGCATTATAGCAGAGATTCAATATTTTTTTCTAATTCCGCTGATTTTTTGAAAATTGGTGTAATAAAGTACACCGAAAGTTTGTAAAAGTGTTTAGGATAATTTCCCCAAACGTTTCAAAATGAATGGCTGTTAATGTTAACAGATAGTGTTTACGAAAAATTTGAATGAATGTTTTTAATCATCAAATTAGTAATACTATATACGACGAATATGTCAAAGATTATGCATTTGCATAATTGGGGGGGGGGGGTTAACTAAACCATGATATGGTTCAGTTTTCAGTTTGAATGTTAATTCTGATTAATTCTTAAGTACTGTAGATTTAATTTTGTTTGGAGTTGCACATAATAGGACAGATTAAGATATTTGTCTTTTCTGTGATTGCCAAGATATTACATAAGTTTGCTTTATTTTGTTGGCATGTGCAGTAGCGGCATTCCGTACATGGTTTGGTTCAGTGACCTGGAAACTTAACGCAGACCTCCTGTTTCAAGAACATTAAACATTGGTGATTAGATTTAAAAATAAATCCAAGTCTGAAACGCAAGTTTACTGTACTTTGAAATTATCTAGGTTTACTAATTACATCCTAAAAATATTAAGAACGTCTGAATAAAAATAAGTTATAAAATAAAATAACACAATACTGTAATATATTTTATTTTCGCTGTTTTTGCTGAAGGGACGATTTAGTAAAAATAAATTCCAGCGAATATACCTTTTTTCTATATTTTACATTTAACACATCAAAAATCAGTGAAAATAAACTTCATGCAAAACACTCAAAGTCTTTCCAGCAAAGATTATTTCCTGCTAAAATAAAGTATTTTACAGTATTTTACTAGTCATGCAGTAAGCTACATTGTAGATTATGAATTTAATTTTGTGGTCTGTTATGAGAAAATTACTTTCTTTCCTGTTGTGAGGATTATTAGTTATCAGTGTGAAAACAAACATTGGTTTGCTTGTTTGCATTGTTAATAATCATTCCTCCAATGAATATTCACAGTCCCTGTGGTTACTTCTGAGATATGTTCCCTTATGAATGTCAAAGTCGACTTTTGTTTATCATTCACAAAATTGAACCCACATACATGTAATTTTTTCATTTTTTCATTTTTCCAAAAAATTAGTCTAAAAGCCAAAGGGAACATAAAATTTTGTATTTGGTCAAAAATTAACAAAAGAAATTTTAGAACAATGTAGAAATATGTTGTACTTAAATTTTGGAGAAAAAAATTATGGTGTTCTAAAAGTGACATACATTTTTCTACAAAATTTGATGATTTAACCAAAATTTTGGTGAAAATTTCTATAATTTCTTAGTTACAATTCCCATTGGTTTCTTGTTTTAATGATATTTTGACAAACTATGAAAAAACTTCTGTGGATTGATTTTGTGAAGGCGATTCTTGATTATTTGTGTTCATTCATTTTTCCGTATTTTATCTTATTTACGGTACGTTCAGTTTAATGCAGGATTTAACATTTTATCAGAAAAATATTGCTGTCACATGATTGATCATATTTATTAGGTCTTTATGTGACCCTGATATGACTGACCTTTGACTCTGTTATATCTGACCTATGACTCTTGGTATGTCTTTTTTAAGCCCATGCTGTTAAATGTATTCTTAATGGTATTAAAGGAGATGTCAGAAGATAACTAAGTAATTTAAAGATTGTGAATACTGATAGATTTCTTTTAAATGGCTGGGTATACACAATGTATTAATTTATTGGGAAGCACCCGCCTCTGACTGAAAATGTATAAAACGTTTCAGTTAAGATCAAAGGAAAGACTAATTAGTCTTATTAATGAAATAATTCATATCTTATATACCATAATCAAATAAAAAAATTATTGTTATGCAAACATGTGTATACCATGCATTAAGTTGTTCATAATAGATGCACAGCTGTGGCCTTGATGGTCTAAATTGTTATTACTAAATAGGTATATGATACAAACTTAAGTACACTACTAGTATATTGTTACTACTGAGTACATTGACATTATTAAAGGACTGTATTCAACAGTTTTTTCAGGTGTTGCAAATTTGTTGCAAATTTTGCGTTATTAATTAAATGTAATTTTATTACTTAAATAGTTAGTAAAAATTAAGTTTTATACATTTAGTTGTATTCAACATCTTTTGCCTTGTGTGCTTTTTGACTCCCGTGTGCGAAGCACAAAAGGGAGTCTTTGCAGTTACCCTGTCTGTATGTATGTATGTCTGTATGTATGTATGTATGTATGTATGTATGTCACTTTTTTTGTTCCACCGTTATCTCAAGAACCACTAATCAAATTTTGGTGAAACTTGGTACATAGATGTTCTGGGATAATGCGCAGAGTTGATTAGGTTTGGGTAAAAATCTATGAATATTAATTACCTAATTTGCATGATAATTAGCTTCTTTTTAGCTGTTCCAAGACTGTTCCACTAATATCTGAAGAACCACTGATTGGATTTTGATGAAACTTGGCACATGGATGCTCAGAACTAGTGCGCAGATTTGATTAGTTTTGGGTAAAAATCTATGAATATTAATTACCTAATTTGAATGATAATTAACTGATTTAAAGCTGTTCCATGACTGTTCCACTGATATTTGAAGAACCACTGATTGGATTTTGATGAAACTTGGCACATGGATGCTCTGAACCAATACGCAGATTTGATTAGATTTGGGTAAAAATCTATGAATATTAATTACCTAATTTGCATGATAATTAACTGATTTTAAGCTGTTCTATGACTGTTCCACTGATTTTTGAAGAACCACTCATTGGATTTTAATGAAACTTGGCACATCGATGCTCTGAACTAATGCGCAGATTTGATTAGTTTGGGTAAAAATCTGTTAATATTATTAATTACCTAATTTACATAATGATTAATCAATTTTCGGCTTTTCCACTGATATCTCAAGTACTAATCATAACATTTCAATAAAACTTGGTACATAGATGGCACTGCACAGACCTGATAGTTTTTAGGGTAATATCAATACATATTAATTACCTAATTTGCATAATTAATTAATTTTCAGCTTTTGATATTTCGAGTACTGGTATTAATGATCACGTTTCAATGAAACTTGGTACATAGTTACTTGAGGACTGTGCAGAGATCTAATTAGTTTTGGGGTAAATATTTGTGCATATTAATCACCTAATTTGCATTATTAGTTAATTTTTTGCTGTTCTATGGCTGTTGCACTGATGTCTAAAAACCACTCATTGGATTTCAATGAAACTTTTAAAGAGTACCCATCACATTTCAATGAACCTAAGACTACACCATATTAGTTTTTGGTAAATATTTATGCTTATTAATCACTTAATTAACATAATTAATTAATACTATATCTCAAGTATTGATCATCACATTTGAATAAAACTTGGTACATAAATGCTCTAGGACAATAGACAGCCTGATTAATTTTGGGTTAAAATCTGTTCATATTAATTCTCTAATTAGCATAATAATTAATATTTTTTGGTTCTAATCACATTTCAATGAAACTTGGTACATTGTGCAGACCTTATTAGTTTTACACTTAAATCTGTTAATATTAGTTACCTTATTTTCATAATTGGTTTTCTGCGTTTCCATTTTGAATTAATTGTTAATGTGTCTCCAATACTCTCAGCACACGGGAGTTCTTTCTAAGCTTTCTTTGATTTTAAAATAAAAATTGACAATCTTTTGGTTCTAAATATGTCGAGTGTTTTGTCTCAGTTCACAATATTGTTTATTGTAACCAATTTTTCAGAAATAGCCTTCATCATTAAAGTGCCTGTAAAATGGCTGCTATTTTCCAGCCTAAAATCATTCATAGGTTCATCAATATTGTTAATTTTTATGTTTATATTTTTTCAGCAAAAAAAATCAGTAACTGCATATTTCAGTGGGGCACAGATCTAAAATAGGAAACGTGTAGGTGGGCATTTCACACGCACTTTAAAGATGTGAGCAAATTCCTTCCACTGAGCAGAATGGTAGCGAATTTTACCTTAAAAGCGAAAATAGCGAAATTAAAACCCAGTGAATAATTACTGCATTTACAGGTATATTAGACTCACTGATGCAATTACCATATGTGTATGCTCAAGTAGAAGCAAGTCTCTAATAAAATCAAATAAAATGATAGCAGGTAGAAGCACAAAGATGTAAAACAATGTTTTTTTGGCATCACCCATATCAACGACCAAAAGTTCATTATTTTCAAACTTAGATTTCTTTCCTATTCTCTTTTATATACACTAGTTATCTGTATTGCTTCTCTCACAATCATTATTTCTGTGATTCATTTTCTTAGGTGGTAGTGATACGCCTTCCTCTTCTTCTGATCAAGCTGATAAGATTGAAAATGAGGAGAAAACTGAAGACAAGAAAGATTCAGATAGTCCATTTCTCATCAATGAAAAGTTTTACGTTGTCAAGGTGATAGCACCGGGATGTGATCCTTTTGAGTTGCAGGTAATTCATTTGTGTTAATCACTGAATGTTATTAACAGTGAGCGATGTTTTCTGTGATAGTTATCAGTGTCCATCCGTTCGTATGTCCATCCGTTCGTGTGTCCATCTGACTGTACCAAGTCGTATCCATAGCAGCTTCCACAAAGTCGTATCCACAGCGGCTTGCACGAAGTCGTATCCACAACGGCTTACACGAAGTCGTATCCACAGCGGCTTACACGAAGTCGTATCCACAGCGGCTTACATGAAGTGATATCCACAGCGGCTTACGCAAAGTTGTATCCACAGCGGCTTGCACGAAGTCGTATCCACAGCGGCTTACACAAAGTCGTATCCACAGCGGTTTGCACAAAGTCGTATTCACAGTGGCTTGCACAAAGTCGTATTCACAGTGGCTTGCACAAAGTCGTATCCACAGTGCCTTGCACAAAGTCGTATTCACAGTGGCTTGCACAAAGTCGTATCCACAGTGCCTTGCACAAAGCCGTATCCACAGTGCCTTGCACAAAGTCGAATCCACAGCGACTTGCACGAAGTCATATCCACAGCGGCTTGCACAAAGTCGTATCCACAGCGGCTTACACGAAGTCGTATCCATAGCAGCTTGCACGAAGTCGTATCCACAGTGGCTTGCACGAAGTCGTATTCACAGTGGCTTGCACGAAGTCGTATCCACAGTGCCTTGCACAAAGTCGTATCCACAGCGGTTTGCACAAAGTCGTATCCACAGCGGTTTGCACAAAGTCGTATCCACAGTGGCTTGCACAAAGTCGTATCCACAGCGGTTTGCACAAAGTCGTATCCACAACGGCTTGCACGAAGTCGTATCCACAACTGCTTGCACGAAGTCGTATCCACAGCGGCTTGCACAAAGTCGTATGCACAGCGGCGTGCACAAAGTCGTATCCACAGCGGCGTGCACAAAGTCGTATCCACAGCGGCGTGCACAAAGTCGTATCCACAGCGGCTTGCACAAAGTCGTATCCACAGCGGCTTGCACAAAGTCGTATCCACAGCGGCGTGCACAAAGTCGTATCCACAGCGGCGTGCACAAAGTCGTATCCACAGCGGCGTGCACAAAGTCGTATCCACAGCGGTTTGCACAAAGTCGTATCCACAGCGGTTTGCACAAAGTCGTATCCACAGCGGTTTGCACAAAGTCGTATCCACAGCGGTTTGCACAAAGTCGTATCCACAGCGGTTTGCACAAAGTCGTATCCACAGCGGCTTGCACAAAGTTGTATCCACAGCGGCTTGCACAAAGTCGTATCCACAGCGGCTTGCGCAAAGTCGTATCCACAGCGGCTTACACATAGTCGTATCCACAGCGGCTTACACATAGTCGTATCCACAGTGGCTTGAACAAAGTCGTATCCACAGCGGCTTGCACAAAGTCGTATCCACAGCGGTTTGCACAAAGTCGTATCCACAGCGGCTTGCACAAAGTCGTATCCACAGCGGCTTGCACAAAGTCGTATCCACAGCGGCTTGCACAAAGTCGTATCCACAGCGGCTTGCACAAAGTCGTATCCACAGCGGCTTGCACAAAGTCGTATCCACAGCGGCTTGCACAAAGTCGTATCCACAGCGGCTTGCACAAAGTCGTATCCACAGCGGCTTGCACAAAGTCGTATCCACAGCGGCTTGCACAAAGTCGTATCCACAGCGGCTTGCACAAAGTCGTATCCACAGCGGCTTGCACAAAGTCGTATCCACAGCGGCTTGCACAAAGTCGTATCCACAGCGGCTTGCACAAAGTCGTATCCACAGCGGCTTACACATAGTCGTATCCACAGTGGCTTGAACAAAGTCGTATCCACAGCGGCTTGCACAAAGTCGTATCCACAGCGGCTTGCACAAAGTCGTATCCACAGCGGCTTGCACAAAGTCGTATCCACAGCGGCTTGCACAAAGTCGTATCCACAGCGGCTTGAACAAAGTCGTATCCACAGCGGCTTGCACAAAGTCGTATCCACAGCGGTTTGCATGAAGTCGTATCCACAGCGGCTTGCACAAAGTCGTATCCACAGCGGTTTGCATAAAGTCATATCCACAGTGCCTTGCACAAAGTCGTATCCACAGTGCCTTGCACAAAGTCGTATCCACAGTGCCTTGCACAAAGTCGTATCCACAGCGGCTTACACAAAGTCGTATCCACAGCGGCTTACACAAAGTCGTATTCACAGTGCCTTGCACAAAGTCGTATTCACAGTGCCTTGCACAAAGTCGTATTCACAGTGCCTTGCACAAAGTCGTATTCACAGTGCCTTGCACAAAGTCGTATTCACAGTGCCTTGCACAAAGTCGTATCCACAGTGCCTTGCACAAAGTCGTATCCACAGCGGCTTGCGCAAAGTCGTATCCACAGCGGCTTACACATAGTCGTATCCACAGTGGCTTGAACAAAGTCGTATCCACAGCGGCTTGCACAAAGTCGTATCCACAGCGGCTTACACATAGTCGTATCCACAGTGGCTTGAACAAAGTCGTATCCACAGCGGCTTGCACAAAGTCGTATCCACAGCGGCTTGCACAAAGTCGTATCCACAGCGGCTTGCACAAAGTCGTATCCACAGTGCCTTGCACAAAGTCGTATCCACAGTGCCTTGCACAAAGTCGTATCCACAGCGGCTTACACAAAGTCGTATTCACAGTGCCTTGCACAAAGTCGTATTCACAGTGCCTTGCACAAAGTCGTATTCACAGTGCCTTGCACAAAGTCGTATTCACAGTGCCTTGCACAAAGTCGTATTCACAGTGCCTTGCACAAAGTCGTATCCACAGTGCCTTGCACAAAGTCGTATCCACAGCGGCTTACACAAAGTCGTATCCACAGCGGCTTACACAAAGTCGTATTCACAGTGCCTTGCACAAAGTCGTATTCACAGTGCCTTGCACAAAGTCGTATCCACAGCGGCTTACACAAAGTCGTATCCACAGCGGCTTACACAAAGTCGTATTCACAGTGCCTTGCACAAAGTCGTATTCACAGTGCCTTGCACAAAGTCGTATTCACAGTGCCTTGCACAAAGTCGTATTCACAGTGCCTTGCACAAAGTCGTATTCACAGTGCCTTGCACAAAGTCGTATTCACAGTGCCTTGCACAAAGTCGTATCCACAGTGCCTTGCACAAAGTCGTATCCACAGCGGCTTGCGCAAAGTCGTATCCACAGCGGCTTACACATAGTCGTATCCACAGTGGCTTGAACAAAGTCGTATCCACAGCGGCTTGCACAAAGTCGTATCCACAGCGGTTTGCATGAAGTCGTATCCACAGCGGTTTGCACAAAGTCGTATCCACAGCGGCTTGCACAAAGTCGTATCCACAGCGGCTTGCACAAAGTCGTATCCACAGCGGCTTGCACAAAGTCGTATCCACAGCGGCTTGCACAAAGTCGTATCCACAGCGGCTTGCACAAAGTCGTATCCACAGCGGCTTGCACAAAGTCGTATCCACAGCGGCTTGCACAAAGTCGTATCCACAGCGGCTTGCACAAAGTCGTATCCACAGCGGCTTGCACAAAGTCGTATCCACAGCGGCTTGAACAAAGTCGTATCCACAGCGGCTTACACATAGTCGTATCCACAGTGGCTTGAACAAAGTCGTATCCACAGCGGCTTGCACAAAGTCGTATCCACAGCGGCTTGCACAAAGTCGTATCCACAGCGGCTTGCACAAAGTCGTATCCACAGCGGCTTGCACAAAGTCGTATCCACAGCGGCTTGAACAAAGTCGTATCCACAGCGGCTTGCACAAAGTCGTATCCACAGCGGTTTGCACGAAGTCGTATCCACAGCGGCTTGCACAAAGTCGTATCCACAGCGGTTTGCACAAAGTCGTATCCACAGTGCCTTGCACAAAGTCGTATCCACAGTGCCTTGCACAAAGTCGTATCCACAGTGCCTTGCACAAAGTCGTATCCACAGCGGCTTACACAAAGTCGTATTCACAGTGCCTTGCACAAAGTCGTATTCACAGTGCCTTGCACAAAGTCGTATTCACAGTGCCTTGCACAAAGTCGTATTCACAGTGCCTTGCACAAAGTCGTATTCACAGTGCCTTGCACAAAGTCGTATCCACAGTGCCTTGCACAAAGTCGTATCCACAGCGGCTTGCGCAAAGTCGTATCCACAGCGGCTTACACATAGTCGTATCCACAGTGGCTTGAACAAAGTCGTATCCACAGCGGCTTGCACAAAGTCGTATCCACAGCGGTTTGCATGAAGTCGTATCCACAGCGGTTTGCACAAAGTCGTATCCACAGCGGCTTGCACAAAGTCGTATCCACAGCGGCTTGCACAAAGTCGTATCCACAGCGGCTTGCACAAAGTCGTATCCACAGCGGCTTGCACAAAGTCGTATCCACAGCGGCTTGCACAAAGTCGTATCCACAGCGGCTTGCACAAAGTCGTATCCACAGCGGCTTGCACAAAGTCGTATCCACAGCGGCTTGCACAAAGTCGTATCCACAGCGGCTTGCACAAAGTCGTATCCACAGCGGCTTGAACAAAGTCGTATCCACAGCGGCTTACACATAGTCGTATCCACAGTGGCTTGAACAAAGTCGTATCCACAGTGGCTTGAACAAAGTCGTATCCACAGCGGCTTGCACAAAGTCGTATTCACAGCGGCTTGCACAAAGTCGTATCCACAGCGGCTTGCACAAAGTCGTATCCACAGCGGCTTGAACAAAGTCGTATCCACAGCGGCTTGCACAAAGTCGTATCCACAGCGGTTTGCACGAAGTCGTATCCACAGCGGCTTGCACAAAGTCGTATCCACAGCGGTTTGCACAAAGTCGTATCCACAGTGCCTTGCACAAAGTCGTATCCACAGTGCCTTGCACAAAGTCGTATCCACAGTGCCTTGCACAAAGTCGTATCCACAGCGGCTTACACAAAGTCGTATTCACAGTGCCTTGCACAAAGTCGTATTCACAGTGCCTTGCACAAAGTCGTATTCACAGTGCCTTGCACAAAGTCGTATTCACAGTGCCTTGCACAAAGTCGTATTCACAGTGCCTTGCACAAAGTCGTATTCACAGTGCCTTGCACAAAGTCGTATCCACAGTGCCTTGCACAAAGTCGTATCCACAGCGGCTTACACAAAGTCGTATCCACAGCGGCTTGCACAAAGTCGTATCCACAGCGGCTTGCACAAAGTCGTATCCACAGTGCCTTGCACAAAGTCGTATCCACAGTGCCTTGCACAAAGTCGTATCCACAGTGCCTTGCACAAAGTCGTATTCACAGTGCCTTGCACAAAGTCGTATCCACAGTGCCTTGCACAAAGTCGTATTCACAGTGCCTTGCACAAAGTCGTATCCACAGCGGCTTGCACAAAGTCGTATCCACAGCGGTGTGCACAGAGCCCATAGAAATGCATTGTACAGTGGTGCACGTCTTGGTAACATACTGTGAAATACTTTATTTTAGCTGAAATTAATTTTCTCTAAAGACTTTTTGGGTGTTTTGTATAGATTTTATTTTCACTGATTTTTTGGCGAGTTGAATGTGAAATATAGGAAAAAAAGAATATTCGCTTGATTTTATTTTCACTGAATTGTTCCTTCAGCAGAAATTAATTCTAAGTGAAAATAAAGTATTTTACAGTAGAACGTTCTATGATGTAGCAGGGTTCTCCCCAGAAAAAATGCATAGCGTCGGGGCTAATTTGCATAATAATTTGCATATCATTTACATATCTTTCCTTCATTGATTAACAGAACTTATTTACAATTATGAATATTAGTGAGCTCAGTCACAGGGCAAATATTTTTTTTAATGGAATCAACACATTATGTTTCACAATTTAGAAGAGTTTGAAACATTCTCGAAATACAAATGCTGCAGACTAAAAACAAACACAAATACATTATTGTTGCAATTTAATTGTTTTGTAAAACGTTGAAGGAAACTCATTCAAAACGTTAAGCCAGATTTATGTTCACGAATCTCATAATTTTATTCACTCCAAAAACATTCTCCTTCAAAAAATCAATCACGTAATTAATTGACGTATTGTTGTAATTTATTATTCGTATCATCAACTTCTAAAACGTTTAAAATTACAGTAATGAGCGAACAAATAAAGCTTCAAAACTATCATCAAAGTTACGACGTGACATAACTTACTTGGCCATGTTATACACCAGTTATAGCAATAATTCCTCGACAAATTTTACTTTTTTTTTTTTTTGATATGAAATGTAAGTAAAATCCGACTTATTTTATCGGGAGCGATTATTTTTGATCACTTGATCGCTTTGGTAAAAAAAAACAGACCCGCCATGATGTTTGTGAAACATTAGCATGTGTCCTTTGACCCGATGGGTCAAGAATTCCATTAACCAATCAAAATGCCGCATGGTAATGCCGGTAGAACCCGATGTTTTCCGAATGGTAGTGATCATAAAAATTACATTGCGGAAGTAAAGCGATGTCGTAGCACGATGTGTTGGCATCGATTTCAATTGAAAACTGCATGACAGCTTTCGAAAGAGGTGATTTGCAATTTTTAAAAGGTAAATTAGGTCTTAAAAGAAGAGTTTTTACATGATTCGCAATGATAACAGTTCAAATGTATTTTACCAAATCACGCAATTAACACGTTGTTTTTTTCTTGAGTAGCGTGAACTGATCGTGAACTCCGATTTGACCATGTTATATCGAGGTGGAATTGATTTTGAAATAATTTTAGCTTTCAATCTAAAGACTGTGTCTATCGCAGAAAGTATTTACTTACAAACAAAGAGGTGCTAATTCCACAAATTTGACTAGCCGCTACGTATCGTGCGACTAGGTCTATTGTTTATAAATTATAATCCACGACTGGCAGGATGCGTGTCGGTCGGTACGTAATTATACCAACAATCAGACAATAGTCCTCGTCGGAAGCATGTTCATGGTGGTCACTAATTTTGAGTGACGGTCGGGGCCGACCGGCGTGGCGAACAAAGCTTTTTCACATCTGATATTGGCATGTCAAATATGAAATCAAGCGCCGAGGTGGGAACACATAGCGCCGAGGTCCCAAGTGAAGCGCCGAGATTCACAGGTATAGCGCCTCGGACCTCGGCGCTAAAAAGCCCTGGGGAGAACCCTGATGTAGATCTGTCCCGAGTCTTCAGTGTTCTAACCACATAATCCTCACATTTTAAAAACGGGGTCATATGTTTTTGGTATGTACCGAGTATTCATAATATGCATAGTTTTATAGTTCAGCAAATCCTGCTCAGAATAACTTTTATCGATGCTGATCTATCTGTGTATTCTGACACAGCATGTCTGCATTTGTTACTGAATCCATGCATTAGAAAGAAAAAAAAATGTAACTCGGGTAACAAAACACCAATCAAACCTTGATAATTGTTGGGTTTACACAGGTATGAGCAAGTTCATAGAGAATGGCCGGGAACAGTTTAAGCTTAATAGCTATATTACACCAGCATTTTCATTTTGATTGGGCGAGAGTTTGTTTTAAATTATGCAAGCCATATTTATATAGAAGATATACCATGGATTTTTTGTTTAGGCACCAAGCATGAGTAAAACATAGTAGGGGATTTTCAGCTGTCAACTAAAATCAGCAAATGTATTATTTTGTACACTTTGCATCCATCCTCCAGTATTTTTGTTTCAAAAAGGAATGCATACGTAAATTTAATTCAAATGACGCCAGAAAAATTGTTGTATGCAGTGGCTGGTTGTAATCCTGGAAGTTTTAAAACGTGTAAACTACTCATTGCACAGTTCTAGATACGCAATTGCCTGCGATTCGTTCAAGTATGTAAATGAGGGGTGCAATATCTCTTCATATCAAGCGAGTAAATAAAGAAAGCACAGGAAAATGTATTCAGGTTTTCTGAGGTGTTCAGTATTTAAACACGTCTATTGTGAATGGACGAGAAAAAATGGTTTTTGAGATGGAAGACTCATAACAATTTGCTGTTAAAATGTGTATTTTGTTAATATTTTTCAAGGTTGGTGCTCAGGAGATGGTGCATGAACTTCACCAGCTCTTGATGGACAAAGAAGAGACATGCCATAGAACATGTTTTACTCTACAAATGGACGGCAATGTTCTCGATAATTTCACTGAATTGCGCAGCATCGAAGGATTGACTGATGGATCCGTTATCAAAGTTGTCGAAGGTAAAACTTCAAACTTATTGGAAGAATTGTTCACTTCTTAATTACTTTTGATTGGAACCACATTCCATATTATGCATTTACCATGTCTGTTAATCCCTGTTCAAGTGCAGTCCGAATACGGTGAACTATTGTTTGACCTCTGCCCATGTGTCTCCAGTCATATCTCGGACATGCCAGCACTGTTCATATTCAAACTTCACTTCATAAATAGATCCTGTGACAAATGTTCATGTCCATTAATTTTACGATTTGATTCAAGACAGTGCCCATTTTGTTCGTTTTTCCCACCAGACTTTCTCGCTAAAATTTGTCTGCACTTTCTTCATGTATTCTTCATTATTACTAGAAATGAATCCTAATTTATGAGCCAAATTATAAATTGTAAGACAAAATCTGAGTCAATTTTCAGTCTTCACTCAAAAAATTTGGTTTTTGTCTCGATCTTCTGAAAGGAAGTGCAAACTCCGTAAACAGGACTATTTTGTGAATTTGTGATGAAAAGAGGGAACTTGTGGTGAAAAGGTTAATGAATGCTGTTTTGGAGCCTACCATTCATGTTCAACCCTTATACATTTCTTAAACTTGATACCACACAGTAATTGTTAGGCAAATACTTGTTCATAAAGGTTTAAATTTTGTCAATGTTAAATTGGTGTTAATTTTAATATGGCTTCTGTAGTTTTGAATATACACCAAGAAAATTGTTAATTATATGAATAATGTTGCTAAAAATGTGTTTTTATGCCTATTTTTCACATAGCCAGGGGATCATTTAATTAAATTATCAGTGAATCAGTTTAGATTAAATTCAGTAGATTAGATTAGATTAGAAGTTGAGGTACGCAGAGTTAGCATGGGCTAAGAGACGCAGAGTACGGGTTAAATCTGATCCGTTTTTAAGACCCAGTCTAGATGCTTAGCACAGGCTATCCAAGTGTGTATGAACTCTTAGCTTTGACTAAGCATCCAAAATGCCATTTTATTTAATGTCCATTTGGAAGATTTACTTTTATACTCATAACTGTTAATTTTGGTATGATATTTCCAACCAGATAATAAACGTGAGCACATGTAGGGACATTGTTCTCGACATTATTCTCCGTGTCACTTCCTGTTATACTGTACTGAGTAATAATAGTTGAAAGGACAGAAGATTTGTGTATTCCTAACAAGTTTGGGCATTTGTTAGTTCATGCTAACGATGTTTCCTCTCGTGCATGAAACAATTTGGTCTATCAGATATGCAAATACACAAGATTAGCTTAAATCATAGCCCGTACTAGGTGTAGCATGAACACGACCATTATAATTAATCTGTCATCATAATGACAGTCAATATTATTTGCAGGAAGTAAACGGACGTTTCTTTCTTTACACGTTCTCCTAAACAACCTTAATTACATTGTACTTAACCTAACTATTAACAACTGGAGGTTTGGTACATCAAAGTGACCTAAAATAGAGTAAAAACGCTGACCAGTGAATCACATGAGTGTTCTACTTTCTATTTGCGTAGTGTTGTTTATCATCACCAGATGATTCTTTTTTTACTTGCAAAATTGGCACTACACAGAATGACTTACTTAACAGTATTAAATTTAAAATGTTCAGACCTCTCGGGTGGCTGGAAAACCAATTACAAGTTTTCATTTACAACCTCTTGATGTGGCTCTGCATAAAATTGTAGCCAAATTTGTAATTTTATAAGTGTATAGTGATAATACAAAGCAATTATTTATGCGCATAATGTGTGTAACTTCACAGTGTGAAAATACATATTACCAAACTTTTTTTTAACTGTACCTGCTACAAGAATAATACGTCTGGGTAAAATGCTTTGTGTTGGCAAGGTTTATTTTCTGTATTCAGTCGCTCAAAAAATTTTAAACTAACGCGTATAATCACCACACATCAACAAAATTAGCATACGAGGCATGTACATATATAACGATATATTCCTATTCAGTGTCATTTCAACAAGTGTTTCACTTTGAACACTCCGCCGTTTCAGACTATAGAAATATGCGTGTGATAAATATGTAATAAGGTGATATTTTCTCTGTGGTTGACGTAAGCAGACACTCATGATTACCAGCAAAGTAGAATCCATCCACGTCTGCTTCAATTGACAAAAATGTTGTCGGTAATCACACACGTGTCAGCTTCTATATGTAGGTTGAATATATTGCAAACAGATAATGAGACGTAGAGGTTGAAATTGAAACGTGTCACCGATTGAATTGGTGATCAAGTCTCTTTCGCTTAAAATTAATAAATTTCTCAAGCCATTAGAATATTTGGGGGCTCAGTTTAGACCCCTTAGGTTGCTTCATACTGTAAACAATTTCATTTTGATGAAGATACCTTAATTTTGTTGCAGTTTCATGTGGTTCTTTCCTCCCTGAAATGTAATCCTAGTGAATATACTGCAATTTAAGTTCTATGCTGTTTTTATTGTATCCCTGGAGTAGTAATTCTTACCTTCGTAACCCAGGTGCCTGGAAGCATTGGGTAGCAACTGCTATTTATCGGTGTGATCACCGTGTGACCTAATTTATGGATACTGATACATAGTACGTGTATTGTTTTGCTTCCCGCACTGGATATTTATATGTGCTGAACTATTTCTGACTCTATCAGACAGTCTAATCTTTCAGCAAATTTAGTTACTTTGTATTCTTTAGTAGACGCAAGTCCCAGGAGTTTATGTATGTATGTATGTCAGTCAGTTTGCTGCCCTGATGCGATACAATCATGTATCATGTATTAACCATGCAGTACATAGCAAAGTATGATGCCATAACAGTTTGCACATTTTTATTTTTATTAAATCGTTGTTAATTTTGGACTAAATTTTTTTTATAGTTATTGATTACATTTTAAACATGGGAAAATTATCAACAAATTATGCTAATTAATTTTCATTCATTATTCATGCTGTGTGTCTGAATATGTTGAGAATATTTGAGATGTTTGATTCTTGATAAAATAATATAATGCCATTGGTGAATAAAATATTGCCACTGTTAAATACAATAATGCCTCTGCTAAATACAATAATGCCACTGTTGAATACATTAATGCCACTGTTGAATACATTAATGCCACTTGAATACAATGCAACTGCTAAATACAATACTGCTACTTCTAAATACAATAATGCCACTGTTAAATACAATAATGTCACTGCTAAATACCTTAATGCTGCTTCTAAATACAATAATGCCACTGTTAAATACAATGTCACTGCTAAATACAATAATGCCACTGTTAAATACAATAATGCCACTGCTAAATACAATAATGCCACTGTTAAATACAATAATGCCACTGTTAAATACAATGTCACTGCTAAATACAATAATGCCACTGTTAAATACAATAATGCCACTGTTAAATACAATAATGCCACTGCTAAATACAATAATGCCACTGCTAAATATAATAATGCCACTGTTAAATACAATAATGCCACTGCTAAATATAATGCTACTACTAAATACAATAATGCCACTGCTAAATATAATAATGCCGCTGTCCTCACTAAAGCTACAAGCATCTGAAGGGATTACCTAGAATGCTTTTTGTTGGGTCTTTAATCTAACTCTAACCTCTGCTATTTCTGTACCTTGCTTATAAACCTTTGATAAAACTCAGACTAGTAATACAACTCGCCTATTAAAGGTGTTAATAGTCATAATTGTATATGCTGTGTATGCCACGCTCGGTAGTATTAACATAGACACCGTCAAAGTTTACCGAACGCTGGATATTCTGCACACTTTGCGCTTATTAAAACAACGGGAGATGCATTCTCAACATTTTGACCTATGCAGCTGTGTACTAATTTTAAGAATCAACCAACATTTAGGCGAGTTACAAGTAACTGAATGTCTTAGTGTATACCTCAAATGGTTTTTGAAAATATAATGAGCAACTTTTAAACAATATTTCTCGTTGTCGCAGATTTTGCAGAAGGGCATATTGCTGCGTTTCGACCTATGTCTCGCGATAGTTGATTGGAATATGAATAGATCTTGCGTTATTTTGTGATAACCTTGTTGCTCCGTAACGTGTACTTGGTATGATAAGAACTGATAACCTAAGCAAACGAGGCACGTGTTACTTCAAAAGAAAACGCCGCGTTGCGAGTCTCTTGTATTACTAGTCTAAGGATAAAACATGCAACCTTCTCTGTATTCAATGAAACAAACAACTATCTCAATATATTGTTCGCTTATAAAGACAGGTTTCACTCCACATACTGTGAAGTACTTTATTTTAGCTGGAATTAATTTTCGCTGAAAATAATTTCTTGGTGTATTGTATGGAATTGATTTTCACTGATTTCTGATGAGTTGAATGCAAAATATAGGAAAAAAGGTATTTCACTTGATTTTATTAGTCCCCGTTCGGACGAAGTCCGAAAACGGGGACTTATAATATGGTCTTCGTGTGTCTGTGCGTCCGTCCGGAGTCATATCTCAGAATCCCTTGAACGGATTCCGTTCATTCTTTGCATGTGCCTAGTACTTCATGTGGGACATATGCACATGCAGTGGTTTAGCGATTCAATTCAAAATATCCGACTGGCAGCCATCTTGCTTTTTGAAAATGTTGTATTTTGGACATGCTTTGTCAGTTTTCATTCAAACTTGGTACATAGATCATACATGCTAGGATACATGTCCACGACAATTTATTTCACAATTGGATCAAAGATGGCTGACTGGCAGCCATCTTGTTTTTGACTCCCATGTGCGAAGCACAAAATGGGAGTCTTTGCAGTTAGTGTGTCTGTATGTGTGTATGTGTGTATGTGTGTATGTGTGTATGTGTGTGTGTATGTGTGTATGTGTGTCCGACTGTTCCACTGCTATCTCAAGAACCATACATCGGTTTTTGATGAAACTTGGTGCATAGATGCTCTGGGCCAATGCGCAGATTTGATTAGGTTTTGGTAAAAATCCATGCTCGTTAATTACCTAATTTGCATGATAATTAGCTAATTTTTAGCTGTTCTATGACTGTTCCACTGATATCTAAAGAACCACTCTTTGGATTTTGATGAAACTTGGTACATAGATGCTCTGAACATATGCGCAGATTTGATTAATTTTTGGTAAAAATCCGTGCATATTAATTACCTAATTTACATGATAATTAGCTATTTTTTAGTGGTTCCATGACTGTTCCACTGATATCTAAACAACCACTCATTGGATTTTGATGAAACTTGGTACATAGATGCTCTGAACTAATGCTAGGTTTTGATTAGTTTTTGGTAATAATCCGTGGATACTAATTACCTAATTTGCATAATGAATAGTCAATTTTCGGTTTTTCCACTGATATCTCAAGTACTAATCATCACATTTCAAATGAAACTTGGTACATAGATGTCATACGACACTGCACAGACCTGATAGTTTTTATGGTAATATCAGTACATATTAATTACCTAATTTGCATAATTAATTAATTTTCAGCATTTGATATAAGTAGTTAGCATTACATTTCAATGAAACTTGGTACTTACATACTCAAGGACTATGCAGAGATTGATTGTTTTCGATAAATATTTGTGCATATTAATCACCTAATTTGCTTAATTAGTTAATTTTCAGCTTTTCCATGGGTATCTCAAGTACTAATCATCGCATTTCAATGAAACTTGGTACATAGATCTTTTAGGACTATGCAGAGACCTGATTAGTTTTAGGGTAAATAATTGTGCATATTAATTACCTAATTTGCATAATTAATTTTCAGCTTTTCTACTGATATCTAAAGTACTAATCATTTACATTTCAATGAATCTAGAATTATGCAGACCCAATTAGTTTCCGGTAAATATTTTTGCATATTAATCACCTAATTTGCATAATTAACCAACTTTCACACTGATATCTCAGGTACTATACATCACATATCAATGAATGTACATGGATGCTGTAGGACAATAGACAGACCTGAATAATTGTGGGTTATTAATTAACCAATTTTAAGCTTTCACACTGATATCTAAAGTACCGTAAAAACTCCAAAATTTCGACCGGTTTTAAATAATTGGCGTTAGAAATGTGACATGTTTTTAGAGTCGTGGCCGAGTTGTAACTCAAAATCTAAACAAAGTCATCAATCAGTGAGTATTATGACAAGCAAAACAAAACATCAAGACGCGCAGAAGAGGTCAGCACAAAACTAATAGGTCAAAAGACAAAGCTGTCTCGCACTACCTAGGAAAACTTGCGAATGTTCAAAGTACAGGTACCCATTGGACAAAAGATACATGGAAGTTTAGCACACTATCTCCCCGACCCAGTGCAATGTATCCGGTTAGAATCAAAGCTCACGTGTCCCTTATTTGAGGGACCAAATTCTGCCGTAAATTCGCCCTTGGATTAAAAAATAAAATGGGATTTAAGAAAATAAAATGGGACTTTTAAGGTGTATTTTGGCGTCATTTTTCGGACATTTCAATCAATCCTGCCGGCTAAAATAGAGTCTAAGTTTTACCGTAGTCATTGACGTCTGTCTATTCAAGAGTACACGTGTATGATTTTTATCGTGACTAGCGTGAGCGGGTAAGCTTCCTTTCGAGAATGAGCTGTTATCACTGTGAACAATGTTAAATTATTCTTCAGATGACCAGTTTATTTTTTAAAAACAACTAATTTTTTTATTTAAAAAAAAATCATGCCGTTTTCGCATCAAAATCCAAGCCAAAATATCGTACTACAACATCAATCTCTTCGCATTGCGTTCAATAACATTAACATATTTAAATAAGCTATGGTAATTTGAACACGTTGGCATCATCCAGCTTTTTGATTGGTTAATTAGCGATTTGACCTATTTGACCTAAGAGAACATGGCGGATATCCTACAGCATCAAACGTTTATACGAGACCGGAATCATTCGCTTACGATGAAACTTAGTTGACTTTTATTTGTATTTCATAACCATTCAACAAATTTATTTTGTGTACATTATTATAATCACTACTGAGTACAGTAATAATCAACAATTCAGAAACGCAGCATGCCGAGATTTTTGTGTTCGTATTTATTTGAAACTTCGTTTATTTAGAATATATTTTCGTTACCAATAAAATAAAAATCTCTCAGTCAATCAGAAACCCGGATTCATGCCTTCGAGGAAGGTCCCGTTTGAACGCTCACATCGGTTTTTTTTTTCGTTTGGGGGAAAACTAAAACTGGTCGCAATTTTCGAATAAGAATGAGTCGGCAATTTTTAGTGGAGTCGAAAATTTGGAGGTAAATAAAACACCGAAACCCGGCAAATAAATAGCCAATCGAATTTTTAGAGGGGTCGAAATTTTGGAGTTTTCACGGTACTAATTATTCCATTTCAATGAAACTTAGTACAAAGATGCTCTAGGACAATGTACAAACCTAATTAGTTTGGGGTAAAAATCTGTTCATATTAATTCCCTAATAAGCATAATAATTCATAATTTTTTGGTTCTAATCACATTTCAATTAAACTTGGAGACATAGATTTTCTGTTACATTGCGCAGACCTCATTAGTTTTACACTCAAATCTGGTCATATTAATTTTCTGATTTGCATAATTAGTTTTCAGCTAAGTAATTTCGAATTATATTTAATGTGTCTCCAATACTCTCAGCACATGGGAGTTCTTTCTAAGCTTTCTTTGATTTGAAAATGTTGTACTTTGGACATGCTTTTGAGTTTTCATTCAAATTTAGTACATGTATCCTAACATGTATGATCTATGTACTAAATTTGAATGAAAACTGACAAAGCATGTCCAAAATACGACATTTTCAAAAAACAAGATGGCTGCCAGTCAGCCATCTTTGATCCAATTGTGAAATAAATTGTCGTGGACATGTATCCTAACATGTATGATCTAAGTCCCCAACCGTCCGCAAGTCTTAGTCTGTCCGTCCGTTCATCCGTGTGTCCGTCCGTCTGTGCATCAGTCTGTCCAGAGTCATATTCCAAAATCCTGTGAACCGATTCCATTCATTCTTCGCACGTGCCTAGTACCTTATGTGGGACATATGCACATGCAGTGGTTTAGCGATTTGATTCAAAATGGCCGACTGGCAGCCATTTTGTTTTTTGAAAATGTTGTATTTTGGACATGCTTTGTCAGTTTTCATTCAAACTTGGTACATAGATTATACATGTTAGGATACATGTCCATGACGATTTATTTCACAATTGGATCAAAGATGGTCGACTGGCAGCCATTTTGTTTTTGTTTTTTTATGCGGTATCTTGTATGTGCTCTGTCAGTTTTCATTCAAATTTGGCACATACATGTACTTTATACATGTTAGGATGCATGTCCATAATAATTTGTTTCAAAATCTGGTCAAGGATGGCTGATTGACAGTCATCTGACTTTTTGGCCTTACTACTATATTTCCACAATTCATGTACCATTTTCATTCGTATTTGGCACATACATCATACATATCAGTGTGTTTCATAATCAGATCAAAGATGGCTGAATAACAGCTGTTTTTATTTTTGGCCATATTACTACTACATGGAACACGCGTTTTTATGTAAATAAACAATCTGTTGTATACGCCACTTGGAACTCAAATTTCAAGGACACGCTCGCAACAACCCCTCCGCTTTAATATGACGAGCACAAAGAGAACTTTCAAAAATCTTGACGGGGACTGTGTCATTTTCAATGACTTGTTTTCACTGAATCATTCTTGCAGCGAAAATAAAAGTATTTTACAGTAGCTTGGAATGCATGGAAATATCGTGGGTATTCCAACAATTGTCATCCATAATACTGACAGTTTTTCTGGCTTCAAGCCCGAAAAATTCCTTGGCTGATTTACACTGCAATTGGTGTAAAAATGTGTCTCTTGCAAAACTGTTTTAAATGACAGTACAAGGTCACAACTGCTATAAGTTTACAAAGAGTACTACACCGGGAATACTTTAATGGGTGTTGTATTTATTGCTATTTTGTTCTCAGTTTGGTGTCATATTTATTTGAAAAGTTTGTAAATGTCTTGCAAAGTTCGAGTCTCGTTCTGGTAATCAATACTCGCTGTGTTTGGGGAACATTAGCTGGCTTTGGTGTAAGATTTCAGTATCAAAACACAGTTGTTTTGCTTTGTTAGTAATTAGGCACTTGGTGTGTTTTATACTTTAAAAAGAACTAGTGCTGATTATCCCAGCGATAGATTATTGATTGCAAGTCAAGTTTTTTTATTATGTACAAGTTGTATGAAAATGATTGAAGAGTATAAACTAAATTTCTTGGGCTATTTGCAATTTTACTTTGATTTCTTCATTTACTGCACTAGCTCTTTTTCACTGATTAGAGATATTGTAATCTTTGTTCAAGGTTCATTATATAGTCAGAACAGGGTTTCAATATTGCTGTTTTCTTTACATTATGATGTCGCAGTTCACCAAAAAAATGATAATGGAAATGGTTTCCACGGTAACAAATTTATTAGATTCTCAGCTTATAGTTAGTGACCATTTTAAAGTATAAATTGTCGACGACAAAGTCAAATTTCTCAAAAGTGTGAATTTTTATTGTAGCGTTGCATTTCTCTCACTTTCCAGAACCCTACTCAGTGCGCGAAGCTCGTATTCATGTTCGTCATGTCAGAGATTTGTTGAAGTCGATAGATCCTACAGACGCTTACAATGGTACAGATTTACAAGCGCTGAGTTTCCTGAATGCCGTCATTGTCAGAGACAGCCCAGGTGAGTGACAACAATAAACAGTTTTGGATTAGTTGATCCTTCTCCTGAATTCACGGAGTGCACTTATGCAATGCTTAGATGCCCCAACTGTGTGGATTTATTGCTCTACAAAATAGTTTCCTTCACAATATCAATCCAGTGAAAGGCGTTTTATGAGCAGTTTCCACCAATCAGATCACAGTGTGCCGATGTATTTACCAACGTATAAATTTGAGGAATTTAGGAATTATGGATGTCATTTGAAATGAACAGCTGTAACTTTATTATGTGTTGCAATTATATCCAATGCTGCATTTATTATATATCTCTTTCACCATCGGTATCAACACAATTGACATGGGGGTCGACAGAATACTGTAGAATACTTTATTTTTGCTATTTTCGCTGAAGGGATGATTCTGTGAAAATAAAATCCAGCGAATATACTTTTTTTCCTATATTTTACATTAAACTGATCAAAAATCAGTAAAAATAAATTCCATACAAAACGCCCCAAAAAGCCTTTTCAGCAAAAATTAATTCTAGCAAAAATAAAGTATTCCACAGTATACTAGTGATAAACTTGACTTTGATTGCAGTCATGTTATAGAATGACTAGCAGCTTGTCATTCTATACCATATACTTAACAATTTTAGATTTTAGGTGTCCTAGCTGGTATCTTTGACATCTAGTGATTGTATCTATTTTACATAATACAAACATCTTGTCATACTTTAATGACATGATACTGTACATTTTCAAATAAAAATGTGTTAGCACTGCCTTACCACCATGTCCGCTGTGCTCCAAACCCAACACACTCCTGACAGAACGATGTAGTTTTTCACTTCCCCTGACGATTTTTCGTCTGTACCAATCAAATTGCAGGAACGTCAGATAGTGACAGCCATCAAAGAGTAATCATTCACGGCAGAGTTTATTTGTTTGTTGACATAATGTGTGATAAAGTGCTGGCAAATTTCTGCCCAATGTTTATCATGATTTTTGCAGACAATGCAAATACGACTTTGTCTTCCTGGTTATGAATGAGCGTCTGCACAAGAAAGACGGTCTTTTGCAGCCTGCAAGTTGCGCCCTCTGCACTATCTTACCATGGCCACCAAAATGAATATTCATTGAAATTTATTGCAAGGAGGCGTGAGCTTTGCGTATTTCGCAGTATTGTTTTTCTGTCAGGAGTTAGTGGGGTCTGATGCCGTTTGGCCGGTGAGTGCGTCACTCATATGTACATGTCAGGCTAGGATAATTAATGCACATATTATTGCTGGACTTGTGTATGTTAAGTTGTTTCTCTGGTTTCTTGCAGGCCGCAACAAGAAGTCTGACTCGGTTGACTGTACACCGCCTGATTTTATCATGCCAGAAAGTGCTGAACGTCCATTGATGCCCCTTAACCCATTGATAAAAGAAGCCAAAGCACCCCTATGTTTACAAGTATTCACAGCTAGTGGATGGAACCCACCCCCGGGTAACAGGAAACTGCATGGTAAGTTTTAAATTAATAACAGTAATAGTATGAATAGCCAGTGGATGTAACCCACCCCTGCGAAGCAGAAAACTCGTCGGTATAGTTTAGTGAACAGTAATAACATTTGCCCCAAGATGCAAGGAAGCAAAAAGAATTAGATATCTTGCATGAAAATACAATTCTATGGTATACCTTTGGCTTGAAGTCATAACCCTCTAAGAACCCATGGCATAAAATCACTAACCACTAACCCACTCACATGAGAAATTCTTTTCTTTTTAATTGATAAGGCACATTTGTGCTTTGGCGTAAAACAATATTTTGTACTTCACCTTGTATTCAATTACTATTATATGTATATCAGTTCCAATTTTGGTTCTGTCAAGTTTCCATGACAATGTAGACACCGTTTCATTTACAGCGATTTATTCTGTTCACAGGTGATTTAATGTACCTACATACAATTACCTTAGAGAACAATTCTTACCACATTACGGCTTCTACCAAAGGATTTTATATTAACAGGTAATATTCATCTTTCTTTACTTTGTTTTGTTTTACTTCATTGGTTTAAGTATTAAAGTGTGAAACCCACTTGAGTGTAGGCTTTTTTGGAATCTAGAAACAAAGGTACATTTCTTCTACATGGCCAATACTGCCAGTGCCAACAACAATTGTTTTCATAGTTTGATTTCACAATCAAATTCAAGATGGCTTAAATGCCTGCCAACTTAAAGTAAAAATGCATTAAAATCGAGAATTTTGGCCCTGGAAATTTTTTGTTCATCAATTTTTTATACATATACGAGTCCTTGATGCATGTCATCTTGTTTTTATATCTGATTCAAAATGGCTGACTGGCAGACATGGGAGTTATGACGACTGTATCATTTTAATATACACTAGATCTGAGGAAGATATTGTTTCAAGCAGATCTTGCCACCTATAACCTATATAAACATAACCATGGCAACATCGAGGGCAAGCAAAATTTCCAAAAATGCTTTTCAAATCTACCAACCATGACAACAATTAATAAATTTTTATGAGTTAGACTCTGGTAACTATAGCAACACATCATAATTTGTTGCGGGAATGAAATTTGTACAATCTAGTAACATATTGGTGTTATGGTTTAAACTTCATTATATAAAAAAAATACATTGTATGCATGCATTTTCTTGTAGCATAGTTTCTGCAACACATTTATTAGCTGTAATTAGTTGTCGTTTAATTTCAGAAAAGAGTCGTAAAATTCAGACATGTTTTGCGAATCTCTGAAGTCAGAAAAAAATTAAAACTTACAGCTTATAAAAAAATTATACTTGATGTGAAAGGATCTTGCTCGATGTGTAAGGTTTTCAAAGTTAGGCAGCCTCGGACAAGCAACATTAATCGCCTATCCTCGTAACTCGGCCTGTCATTGGTATCTGACCTTTGACTGACCTGTATCAATAGATTGTTTTCACAAGTACCATAAATCAAAGTGTAACTTGTTATATTTTTATCATTTTGATGCACATTTTCTTTTATGTCAGATCAACCTTAGAAGTATTTGATCCCAAACCATCAGAGCCTAAGCACCTGTCTCATTCATTGGTGGAACTATTGCAGAAAATCAGTCCATTATTCAAGAAAAACTTTACACAGATGATAAAAAAGAGGTTAGTCAAATTTTTACTTCCACAAGCGCTATTGGTTCATTTCTACGAGTCCTTTTATTAGAATTTAAAATATGATTTCTTGTAACAAGATTTTTCTGTTAACCATCTGAATTTACTGTTCTGTTGTCTCTGCAGAAGCCAACGCCATCCATTGGAGAGAGTCTTGGTACCTTTCCAGATCTACAGCTGGACTGCACCGGTTACAGAACACACTATTGATTCAATACGAGCAGAGGATTGTGAGTCATTATTTGTTGAGTAAAGTACCAACCAACCAACCAACACATGCAATCACATGATTGAGTTTTTCTCTATTCTATTCCGTGCCGGTAACTTATATGGCCTTCCACGAAACAGTCCTGTTAGTCCCAAATAGTACAAAATTCATGGCACAAAGTTTTAACATGGTTTACAGGCGTCCACCACTTAGATGTCCGATTGGCAGCCATTTTAGTGGTAACAGAAATCAAGCCTTGTCAGTCTTGTGCAAACATAATGATAGCTTTCATACAAACTTGACTGCGTCTAGTATTTTGCTTACAACTGACATTAAATACAACTTCTTTGTTACTCTTAAATAGCTCACAATTCCAGACTTGGATATGAAGAACACATACCAGGACAGACCAGAGATTGGAATGAAGAAATTCAAACCACTCATGATCTACCCAGAAAGACTCTCCCTGATAGAATTATCCGTGAAAGAGCAATATTTAAAGTTCAGAGTGACTTTGTACAAGCAGCCTTACGTGGTGCTACTGCTGTTATTGATGGCAATATCATGGCTATAAACCCTGGGGAAGAATCTAAGTAAGTTGAAAATCACTTTGCGCTGTACTGTAAAGGGGGTAATTATTCACTGGGTTTTAATTTAGCTTATTTCGCTGACTGGAAAAATGCGCTAAATTAAAACACAGTGAATATGTAAAATTTAGCATAGAACACATTATCTAAATGATAAAACCGTGAATTTAAAACCCACTGAATATGCCTGAAATGATAAATCAGTGAAATTTAAACCCAGTGAAAATTAGTCATTTTACAGTATTTCAGTTTGTCAGTATTCAATGGTTCATTGGGAAATAAACATTCATTTTGAAATAAATCGTGACATGACCAATATTTATATTGTGTACTTTGCGCGTTGACCTGTGTACAGGTGAATATAAGGACATATTGATCCAGAGCACAGGTGCTTATTGACTCAGAAATCACATGTTGAATTGCAATTGCAGGAAGAAAAATGTGTGCATGTTCACTTCAAACCAACCACGCTCAGGAAACCTGTATTGAGCATTCTTAATGGGGAGTGGCAAAAAAGCAAAATTTTCGCACCAATACATGTTGCCAAATGCAAACAATTATTTTATTTAAACAAAATAATGCATACTGTAAAATGACTAATTTTCACTGGGTTTAAATTTCGCTGATTTACCATTTCATGCACATTCAGTGGGTTTTAAATTCACTGTTTTATCATTTAGATAATGTGTTCTATGCTAAATTTAACATATTCACTGAGTTTCAATTTAGCGCAATTTAAAGTCAGCGAAATAAGCAAAATTAAAACCCAGTGAATAGTTAACACTTTTACAGTATATTTACTCCCATACTCGCATGTGTCTTGTTCAAACTTTAATATGGTTTCTGCAATGACGTGATCATTGTGTAGATCTATAACTTGTTTGTGTTTTTTACAGAATGCAGATGTATATATGGAATAATATTTTTTTTAGTTTGGGATTTGACGTGCGTGATCACTACAAGGACTACGGCGGTGACTATGCAGCCTACGTGGCACCGGTAAGTCGTATGTGATGACCGAATGAGCAAACCTCGATTAAAGCACAACCAGTCGCAGCAAGAGAACCTTTAAATGTTTGATAATAGATGTTATTTCCTTTTGCTTTTGCCTTTTCGAAAAGATTAGCTTGTCCAATATTCTTGACCATTATATTTCAGTTTGCTTCACTTGAATTGAACGAGATTTACTTTTTCATATTTAGAGTATTTATTCACTGGAAATTGAATTAAATTAATTCTTTGATTTCAGAGTTGTGATCTGCAAGGTGTCAAAGCATACAATAACATTGATGTGGAGGGATTGTATACCCTAGGAACGGTTGTCATTGATTACCGTGGTTACAGAGTCACAGCACAATCCATCATTCCGGGAATATTGGAACGTGAACAAGAAGAATCAGTAATTTATGGTTCGATTGACTTCGGAAAAACAGTCGCTACAAATGAAAAGTTTGTTGAGTTGGTGAGTTTAGTTATATATACTGAAATTACTCTCCACGTAATGGCTGAGTTCGTTATTGGTGTCGTAATAACAAAATTTGGCAGTTAATAGTAACTTTACTATCAATGGTGAATTGACTGCATGGAGAACATCGAGATTGGCTATTGATCATGCCTTTTAGTGACGAACCAATTCTGCAGTGTGATTGGATGTAGCGAATGCCATTCCCAGCGTCAATAGTGGTTGTCTCTCCATAAAAATAGTTTTCAGAGATTTATTATATATGACAAATGACAACACCAAACAGTTGCATATTTGAATGCCATTACTTGCTTCTATTCTGCCATTTCAGAACTGGATCTATATCAAAATGTGAATGGATGTTGTTCAATCTCTGTACATTATGGAACCTTGATGCTTTTCATCTTGTTTTGCAGATTGGATTCAAAATGGCCAAATGGTGGCCATTTCATTCAAATGAATGCAGTTCTGGAAACTTATCTCTGACATGCTCTAAATCATTCTTATTCAAACTTATAATATTTCTTAAACTTGGTAACTCACAGGGTCTATTAAATACTGTACAATTATTTCTTGTGGTTGTCTCTTACTGACATTCTTTCACTTTTCAACAATTCATTTGTTTTACCAGCTGCTATATCTTACAGTATGTCCTTCATAATCCTTCTCCTTGTAGTTAAGTAAATCAGCACAACAACTGAAAATCCTTCCACACAAGGTGTTAAATGAGAAAAACGAATTAGTGGAACTATATTCATCCATAGAGTGCAAAGGAATCAAAGGAAATGATGGACGTTACTATATCCTAGATCTACTCAGGACATTCCCTCCTGATATACACTACCTTCCAAGTGAGTATCTCATGCAATTACCACCTAATCAATTTGAAATGGTTTTTTGAACGAAATCTGAAATTTCAACATTCCATGACATTGGTACTGTTTCACAAAATAGTTATCTTCGATATCAACAATTTTGATTAAAACTTGTGATGTCAAAAGTTTAAGTGAATCATCGTTAGAATTTTGTGTGATAATTGTATGTTTTGATGTTTCAGTGGAAGGTGAAGAAGTAAGTGAAGAAGCTCAAGCCATGGGCTATCCCAAGAAACACAGACATAAGCTGTGTACCCTGAGACAAGAACTTATTGAAGCTTTTGTTGAGTAAGTCGTGCAATTTGCACTTCACTGTGGTAACTAATATCTTACCGTAAAATTTCTAATTGAGGCCGCAGCTTTAATTTAAAATTCATTTTTTCAATGGACGAATTCAGATGCGTGAAGTCTTGGTGCGGCTTTAATTAGAGCATTCACTTCGGTAACAGTGGGAAATTTTTCGCAGAAAACAAAGGCCAGAAGGGATAATGATATGCTAATGAGATGCACTACACTCGATTGCAACTTTGTTGCGATTCTAAGGCACTTTCCGATTTTTACACACAGACAAACTTGACAAATTTCACACTGTATAACATACTGCACAATAAATAATATCTACAAATAGATTTGTATGCATTTGCATATTACGGGACTGTATACTACAATCTCTTGAATTAGCACCGGTATAGGTCACAAGTGAGAGACAGCCGTCTGACACAGTCGATTGCGGCATGTTCGACTTCCGGCAGAGTGACTGTACATTCCATGTTTAATTTAGACATCGGGGAAATAAAAAAACAAAAAAAAGTCAATCAAAAAAAAAATGTTCGCATGATAACAAAAAAAATACTCTATTAAATATATTATTTAATGTAATATATATTTATTTTCTTGATAATGAAAAGTATATTCTAAAAGAAGTCAAAACAAAAACGAATGCATTCTTAATACCAACTGATCATGGTAACGGTCATGCTGCGTTTCACACAAGTGAATAACTTGCTTGTTTTCAAAGTGACGTACAATGACGCACAAAAAATAAATTCGTCGAATTGTTGTAAAAATTCAACTTAGTTTCGGTCACATATAAACGCTCGATACGATATCCGCCATGTTTGTTCAAACATCTTTAGTGACTTGAAACTGTTTTGTTGACCTGATAGGTCAAGTCGCTAATTAACCAATCAAAACGCTGGATGGTGCCAAAATGATTAAATTACCATAGCTCATTTAAATATGTTAATGTAGTTCAGTGACCTCATGGTAAACAAAACACGGAAGAGATTTACCGTTGTTGTCGTGCGGTCATTTGGCTTTGATTTTGATGGGAAAGCGGCATGATTTTTTTTTAAATCAAGAAATTAGTTGTTTACGAAAGATAAGCTGAGCATTGAAAAAGAATTTAACACTTTTGTCGATAATAACAGCTCATTGTCGAAACCCAGTCATGCTACCCACAATAAACCTGTACTCTGGAATAAGCGTCAATGACTACAGAAAACCTTAATTAGACTCTAATCTAAGCGTCAGGAAACATAGAAATGTTAGAAAAATTATGCCTTAATTTAAAATTAAATGGTATATCTTTTTCTGAAATATGTGGTGGCTGTTTGGTTTGTGAAAGTTTTGGGTGCGGTTTATATTGCAGACTTTTTCCTGGGATCAAAACTTGTCAATGTCTCAAGTTAGGGGTGCGGCTTCTATTAAAGCTGTGGCCTCGAATATGATTTTTGCGGTACTTCTAAATTTCATAACTACTAGTATATTTATTTGATAAATCTATTTTGGTGATAGTAGCAAATTACATTCACCAAAAATTATCAAATCTGATGTATCATAGGTAATATTTTTGTTTATTTATTTCATAGACACAAGTACATGGTATTTGTGAGGCATGCAGCATTTCTATTGATGCAGAAACAACAAAACTCAAAAGCATCTAAAGAAGAAACTACCAAACCAAAGCAGGAGCAACTTCAAATTCAAGATATTCCCATTGATGAGGATGATGAGAACATTGCCATGGAGATTGAATCTGATAAAGTAATAAAAACTGATGCCACCGATTCTGAATCTGTTATCATGGAAACTGATTCCAATGCAAATAAAACTAAGACATCTGATTCAAAAGAGAAAAACAATGATAATGAAAAGTCTCCTTGCGAGATAGAACCAAAATCAACTGATGAAGAGAAACTTGCGAGTTGTGATGAAACCATAGTAAAAAAAGTGGAAAAGAAGATGGTGAACGGAGATGAGGTTCTTGTGAATGGAGTTGAAAAGGAATCTAATGGAGAAGAAACTCTTGTGAACGGGGTGAAAACAGATTCCAGTGATCCAAAGGAAATTTTAGGAGATGTAGCTCTTGTGAATGGGGTGGCAAAAGAATCTGAGGGAATTAATCAGGAAGTGGAAATTGCCGCGAAAGAATTGGCAGAAAGTATAGACACATGTAAGACATTTCTTTATTGCTTGTGTTGAACCACTTTTAGGTGTGTAATGTAGCAACAAGGCTTTACATGATTTTAATTCTGTTATTACTGTGATTATGTCGGAGACAAATCTTGGTTTGTGCTGTACTCTCATGACCGTCATTCATGTGGAATCATACATGGTTTAGAAACCGACAAAATAAAAATGATATCATGATCTGCTAGCACACATGGCAATGCCACCCAGCTCACACACTATCCATTCTGTTGATCACGTGACATGCAAAGGAAGCACACAGTATGCCAAACAATTTTATATTTAGTATGGACAAATAATGTAACTAGGTTGGCAGCACATACTCTTACATTCTACTGTTTTGTCAAAGTTTGAATGCAGTTTGAAAACAGGAACCTGTCCCACAGAACATGCCTTGATTGATCTTTTTCAAATTTGTGCACATACATTGCACGCCGTCAGATGCATGTGCACACTCATTCATACAATGATCAGATTCAAGATAGCCGAATGCAAGCTGTTTATGTACTAAAAAATCATTGTAATTTAGCTCTTTTATCATCCCAAAAATTAATCTCGGTCACATATCGATCGATTTAGTTCAAACATGGTACACACATCACCTAACAGTATCACGCATGCATTGAACACTGTGACCATGATGCACATCATTTTGTTTTTCTGGTCAAATTCGAAAGTATAGCCATTTTGTAACTTTATACATGCACCTTGTCACACGTTTGCACATGCATTTGTTTGATGATTCAATTCAGGCCACTTCTTTCTTGCATAAGGTACATTGTTTATCATATAATTATAATCTTGTTTACTTTGACCTTTCAGATGACCAAAATCAAAAAGAGATAGTGCTGACAGCGTCCAGAGCAGCTGGCTCTCTTAGTGATACAGAATTTGATGTTCGGTTTAACCCCGATGTTTTCTCACCCGGTGTTAAACACACAGACCCAGAGGTCAGTCTTACACTTTTCCCACATGTATGCAGTATCCAATTCATGAGCGTGTTCCGTCAACAGAATCAACTGAGCCTAACCACCTATACATTGAAACTACTATTGCTAAATAAATTTAATTTGCCATGTTATATATATATGCACTTAAACTCCAACCAAACTTGTCCTAACTGTGTGGCAGAATGCTTCAATGGTTTTACAAAATGTGTTGCCACGGCAATATATTAATGTGTTCATCATTCAGTGGATGGCAATTACCTATTATTGAAATTTTGGTTGGAAATCAACCAATTAAAGTGAAATAATCTAGAAGAAGAAAATCTATTTACGAATTTTCGCTGATATAATTCCAAATAAAAAATAGTCTAGCAAAACTTGTTCTTTGATTTTTAATAAAGAGTACACCAAACCTGTTTTTCTTTTTAATTTCTGCAGGGTGAATATTTAGTCCGACAGAAGCAAGTGGTACGAGATGCTGCCCATTTTTTGATTACATACCAGATTCCAACCATGGTAAGTACATTTTTTGAATTTTGAGAATTAAGTAACATTATTTGACATTCTAACATGGATATGAACTAATTATTAACTCAAATACATGTATTATTATTATTATATACAATAGTGGCAATAGCTTACTGGTTAATTACTCTTATTATTCACCATAATTTGTTGTTGATTACTCCCTCAGATCAAGGATTGTTTAGAACACAACATTGCTCCTATAGATGGAACTTCACTATCAGAAATTATGCATCAAAGGTACGATTACACAATTACAATTTGCATTTTTATGTGTTTACGATATATGGTTTATAAAAATCGAAAGATCTACTGCAAAATACTTTATTTTCGTTTAGAATTAATTTCAGCTGAAGGAATGATACAATGAAAATAAAATTCAGCGAATATACTTTTTTTCCTATATTTTACTTTCAACTCGTCAGAAATCAGTGAAAATAAATTCCATACAAAACACCCAAAAAATCTTTTCAGCGAAAATTAATTCCAGCTAAAATAAATTATTTTACAATATGATATTTTGCAGTTAAGTTGACACTTGTATATTTGTTGCTGTGAACCAATCTGTTATTTAAGACTGCGGCCATTACCAAAGTTAAGCCGGATTTTGTGCTCTGTGCGATCGATGTATGAAATTGTTCTTGATAATGAACAGATATATCAGCTGAAAGGCGTGTTAGTAAAAATATTACTGTCAGAATATTGTCATTTACAAGGAAAACTTTAGCCTTCTTTTTTGACTACCCTTGATTACGGTGAAGCTGGCTTAATAGTATGTGACATTTGAATATGGTTAATAAGATAAAGCGGCCATTGATCCTAGGCGATTGTAGGGGGTTGATGTGATGTGACATGACATCTGAATACATTTGCATGGCTAATAAGATAAAGCGGCCATTGATTCTAGGTGATTTTAAGGGTTGATGTGATGTGACATGACACATGAATGCATTTGCATAGCTAATAAGATAAAGCGACCATTGATCCTAGGCAATTGTAGGGGTTGATGTGTTGTGACATGACATCTGAATACATTTGCATAGCTAATAAGATAAAGCGGCCATTGATTCTAGGTGATTTTAAGGGTTGATGTGATGTGACATGACACATGAATGCATTTGCATGGCTAATAAGATAAAGCGACCATTGATCCTAGGCAATTGTAGGGGTTGATGTGATGTGACATGACATCTGAATACATTTGCATAGCTAATAAGATAAAGCGGCCATTGATTCTAGGTGATTTTAAGGGTTGATGTGATGTGACATGACACATGAATGCATTTGCATGGCTAATAAGATAAAGCGGCCATTGATTCTAGGTGATTTTAAGGGTTGATGTGATGTGACATGACATCTGAATACATTTGCATAGCTAATAAGATAAAGCGGCCATTGATTCTAGGTGATTTTAAGGGTTGATGTGATGTGACATGACACATGAATGCATTTGCATGGCTAATAAGATAAAGCGGCCATTGATTCTAGGCAATTGTAGGGGTTGATGTGTTGTGACATGACATCTGAATACATTTGCATAGCTAATAAGATAAAGCGGCCATTGATTCTAGGCGATTGTAGGGGTGGGTGTGGCATACTCTGGAAAGCACATAAATTGTAGATTTGGTAATAACTGATGTCATCACTGATTCATTGCAGGGGTATCAATATACGTTATATCAGTAAAGTTGCTGATCTTTCAGCTAAGCTACCAACCTTGAGTTATTTACATGTAAGTATATCACTTCAGTTTATTTGCCCACCAAATAATTTGGTTCGAATAATTAAAAGATGGTGGGGTTTTTCTCTAAATTCAAGATTCATTTTGAACCAACCTTAAAAAATGATAATGCAGATTTATTTTGATAATCTTTATTATTTACATCATTATCTATGAAAGCAGACTCATTTTGAACAAGACCTTTTTGTGGAAGATGCCAACGTGTGAACAGTTAACACTTGCGTTTCTCAAGATGTATGGTGAAATTTCGTTGTGGCCTAATTTTGAACGCCTACGAATCATCTAATTTCAAACCTATTTATGTACACAAAGAAATATTTTGCTGTCGTTTTTCAAATTATAAGAAAACCTTCTTCAAGCACAATTTACATAGCTATTTACAATCTTTCTTCAGATGCAAATTCATGTAGACATCAGGAGTCAATTTCTCTTGTTATTTCTATTTTCAGAAACTTTGTGTTTGTGAAATAATCAGTCGATCAGCGAAACATATTTTCACATCATATCTACAAGGTGTGAGTCAAGTTAGTTTATCAGCTGCCATCAGTCATTTTCTAAACTGTTATCTTAGTTCATTTCCATCACCACAACCACAGAAACCTGAAGACAGGGTAAGTTATGTTAATAATACTACTAATACTAATAATGCTGTACTATATACAGTCAAACCTGTGTTAACGACCACCTGTGCAGAGCGGACACCTGCTCATAGCGACCACCTCAGTACAGTCCCTTCACAATTTACACGTTAAAGACACTGGCTATAGCGACCACCTGTCCAACGCGACCAGCGACCACCCTATTGTAGACCTATTCACACTTTAACCTTTGTATAACGACCACCAACATGTCCATCAGACGGTCTCAGCAAAAAGACAATAGCTACTTGCGAATCGCTAACAGGAAAGTGGCCATATGTTACGTTCAGATTACCGAGTACACAATCTGTAGACAGGGGTGACAATCGCAACTTGGATTGTGAAGTTGCGAAAAAGTAAAAAAAAAACAAAAAAACAGTTGAATATCATCTGAATGTAACGTCTGGAGACTGGAAAGATTTTAACAACAAATTAAAACAGTTTCATTCAAAGTTGGAAATGAAAAACTAGCTTGTTTCCGATCGGTACTACCCCGGTATACTATCGATCCCCAGCCGGCCAGCGGCACTTCTGTGGACTGTCTCGCACATGAAGAGCACATTCCTCCCGTCCCGAAAACAAGAAAAATGAACCAGTTTAATTAAATGAGAGATGTTTTATTTACCCTGTCGACATGAAATACCCGAACAAAATAATAAAACATTCGCTATTTCGTTCTCATCGCGGGATTGCAAAATCCGACCTATTTTGGCCGCCATGTTGTTTGTTGTTGATCGTTATAAATTATGCTAATGAAGCTAGCGCATGGGCAAAACTGAGGGGTCATCTCGGGGTTATTCTCAACGAAAAATGATTTCTATTTTGATCCTCTTTTTTCATAAACGGTAATATCAATAATTCGAGAAAAAATCATTTCGTTTGGGCAGTTTTGATGCGTCGATGCTTGCAACAAATAACTGTAAAATTGCGTGTACGATCATCGTGTTTCATTTCCGGTTCGTTTGACTTTCTGATTCAACGCCGAGAGTTGGAGCAATCGTTACGAGTTTGGTAAATTTTGTTTATTACCAATGCTTCTTCATTTTTAATGCTTGTTTGTTTGTTTTTTCAAACACGGCAACTTTGCCTGTGCATTTTGTCACAGTGTACAATCGACAATACTAACGATGGGACTGATTACCGCCTGTGATGGGCTGGGGAATAAGACTGCATGGCGAGAATGTGAAAGTCCGAGCTGAAACACCAATGCGGCCGATCGTTGACAATCGTTCTTATGCATTAAATACACCAATGAATCCATGGGCAGAATCACTTGGTTTCAGTGAATTTACATGATATAATTTGTAGTAAAAAAGTAAAGCTGTGTAATTATCCAGATGAAAATGAGTGACTTATTAAAAAGACCAATTCATTGTAGGTTTGTTTTGCTGATGATCTCCCTTAAAATTCCCACCCTAATTAATATTCATGATTACATGAATAAATTAGGCCACCTCCATATAAAGACCACCTGTCTATAAAGGACAGTTTGGCTCAGTCCACTGACTGTCCTTTATAGACAGGTTTGACTGTACTTTATATATATAATAAGCTAAATGACAAATGCCTTTAGGCTGAGAAAAAAAATATCTGTTTCTCATTTTTTCCTTCTAAAGCATTTCAAATTTTCTTCCATATGTGCTTTATTGAATCAACTGCAGTATTTTGACATGCCGAATTTTGGCAAAATTCCAAATCTTTGCGAGTCAGAAACTGTCCTTACCCCAACACCTCTATTCAGCACCTTCTCTATAGACTTGTCGTTTATGACCCATATAAACTGATCAAAATGCTCTGTTGGTGGTTAGTTTCATTGTATACTTTTGTGTTCAGCATTTAAGTGTCACTGGTCACTACAAAGTACGATTTGATGACAGTATCACCTAAAATGGTTTTGTGATTATTTTACAGCATTTTTACAACCACAGTAAAAAGAAGAAGAATAAGAAGAAGTCCAGATACATATCAGCCTTGTTCCAAGGTATCTTGTAGTTGAATAAATTGTACAGACAGACAGACAGACAGGCAGACAGACACAGACATTACAACATGAAATGCAGGATGCATATTCGTCTTCACGGCAATCATCTCGCCACTGCTGGTAGATGCACTACTCACTGCACCATATATAACACAGTGTGTCCATCTGAAATCATTTCTTGGTCAACTTGGTACAAAAAGAGATGTACTGTTTTCTGTTTTTCTTTTGTTTGTTTTGTTTTTTGAGCTGATCCAAATTTGCCAACTGGTTTTTGTCAAAAAATCTTAGTGATAACCATTAAACACATTGAGACAGATTTTTTAAAAAACATAGTACTGTGAAAGTAGCCTCTTTGTAGTCCCTTATATTAGATACATATAACTTTAAACATTTTCACTCAACATGGCAGACATTTGCATTAAACAAAATCAGTGGTAATCTTTGAAAATAATTGAGACAATCCTTGATGGTTTTACTCTATTTGTTGTATTAATAGACAGTATGGCCTGGACGACTCTAACCCCAGCAGAAATGTGGACCAATATCAAAGCAGAGGCTAAGGAGTACTATATGTATGAAATGCAATGGTAAGTTGGGATTCAAGCCCTCTAACTTGGCTGTGTTTCATTAGTAATAAAAACAAACTTAGAAAATGTGCAATACTCTATAGTTGCGCTATGTTCTTCATTGGTGCTTATAGCCCAGGTTCAGAGAATTCATTAAATTCAAAATAAACAGTTGTATCCCGTTTTCAGTGATTTTATGCATCTATTTTTAGTGTTTGAAGATTCCACAGAAAGACTTTCCAATGTTACCCCCCAACCCTTTGCCCTGATTCTAACCAAATCTGTTGTATACCCCCCCCCCCATTTGAGGGTACATATTGGGTTAAAGTTAGATCAAAAGGTGGGGGATTCACTAGAAAGTCTTTCTGTTGCACTGGTTATGCCTAACATTCTGTCATTCCTGTTTATGTAATTTTCACTTCACAGCGAAAGCGTAGATGCCGTGGTTGAGAAGTATCACATACAGAAGATATCGCTGCTACGCGAGATTTGTCTCAAAGTTGGTATACAAATTATGCTGCGAGAATACAACTTTGATAATAAGCACAAACCCACGTTTACAGAGGAAGACATTCTTAACATGTTTCCTGTTGTTAAACACGTTAATCCTATTGCCAGTGATGCTTACAGTTACTTTCAAACAGGCCAGGCTAAAGTACAACAAGGTAAGAGCATTTAGACACCTGAAAAACATTTCTATCTTGATATCTGCATAGATATTACCGTTCAAATTCATAAGTTGGTGATTATTCACTATAAGAAGACTTATCAAACAATGTATCCTTTTTCAATGATAGATATGAATGGAGTGAGAGGTCATTGAAAAATAAGACGAAAAAATGTAATAGAATATTATAAGCTTGTAATTTTTTGTCTGATCTCTCACTCTAATCATAACTATGATTACCTACTACCTTTTTCTGTATATTGCATATATTACAGCTTTCATTGATTTTGAATTCAGAATGATTGTTTTCCTCATAACTGGGTGATAGCTAGCTGTGAACTTGTATTCACACTGCTCATCAGACATCAGCACTGATGAATCATGGGAAGTAAAATACTCTCCATTGATTGGCTGGTTTAGTTGATACTGAAGAGGGTCTTGATGACACTTACATTGAAGTCATTTTCAACTGACTAAATACTTTTTTTGTGTGGAGAGACTAGATGATTATGTACAACAAATATTTGTTGTGATTTAGTATTGCATCATTTTGTTGTGCCAAATAGATGGATATTAATATTTTATAATTGTTTTTTATGTTTCCAGGTTACATAAAGGAAGGGTATGAATTAATTAATGAAGCACTTAATTTATTCAGTAATGTATATGGTCCTATGCATCCTGAGTTTGCAGCATGTTTGAGATCGCTAGCAAGATTGCACTATATTATGGGAGAACTGAATGAGGTATGAATACAAATATTTCATACTACTGATTATATTTAGGGATTTTATTTCTCCATATCCAGACCATTGTCTATATTTAGGCATTTATGTTGTCATATTTAGACCATTGTCCATATTTGGGCATTTTATATCACCATATATAGACCATTATCCATATTTGGGCATTGTATGTCACCATATATAGACCATTGTCCATATTTGGGCATTTGAGATTTCTATAGCTAGACATTTAATGACATAATTATTAGATTTTATGTCCTTATTTGAGCTTTGTAGGGTACAACATTTCATTAAATTACCGTACCCCTATTTGGACATTGTTGGCATGATATGACAATAACATTAGAAAAGAACCTGCATGCACATATGTGTGACATTGTGTCTGTAATTGTAGGCCATGGAAATGCAACAGAAGGCAGTTATCATGAGTGAAAGATGCCTGGGAGTGGACCATCCAAATACTATTACAGAATATGTAAGTATTACTTTATTTACTAAAAATATATAGAAATATTTCAAGTGATAAGTAGTCTTAGATAGTCGAACCCAGCAATACCCCGAAAAAATAGTTCTCTCAGACTCATTGGTAGCTAGATTGAGACATGTATAGATGTATATGTGTGAATTATTACTGAAACATGAATTAATAAACAGCTTGGCTCAACGTTACTTTTTATATTTTTGCAATAAAGAAAAATGTAAAAATGACTGTCTATACAAGATCAAAATAATGATCTTTAAATACAATGTTTGGTGTTTTATGTGAATTTTCAATACACCAAATATAATATTCCTTGTATCATTTATTATCCATATAAAACTAATCACGAACTTTAATTGCAGATGCATCTTGCCTTGTATTGTGCTGCAGGACAACAGATTGTGACATCATTAAAACTAATGTACAGAGCGAGATACCTTGCGTTATTACTTCACGGTGAAAGTCATCCCGAAGTTGCCCTTATTGATGTAAGTACAAAATAATTAACTTGATGTATAATTTAAATTGTGCATATACAAACGGTTGTACCCTCAAATCCCGGGAATAAATTTCAATTAAATATTTCGTCACTTTGTTCACTATTAAAATTGTCCCGAGTCACTAGATCACTATATAAGGAAGGTAAGTGTATGATATTGTTGAATCTGGGGCCACAACAAGAGTTTCAAGATGTGCAAGATTTTGTATTATTTTTATGAAATATGTATATTTTTAAACCTAGTCTAGTATTGTTTTGTAAAAGTCTTAAAAAAAAAAAAAAAAAAAAAAAATTGTGTCTGTGATACAAGAACAAAAAAATGGATGATAAAAAATCTACAAGCACAAAACAACAAATTAGAAATATGAGCTTACTTCAATACTACTAAGATCAGTGAGAGGAATATATATGGAATTGAAAATATATTTGGTACGGTTTCACAGTTGAGTTTACAACATTCTATGCACTGACAAATACAAATGAATAGATACTATATCTTTACCATGACAGCGCCCTCTACCGACAAGTTAAAATTATATAGTTAGATGAAAATATTCAAATTTATGCATGTTATTATTTCCTTTTCTTAGAGCAATATTGGTTTGGTGCTACAAGGTGTTGAAGAATACGACTTATCATTAAAATTCTTACAGAAAGCATTAGAAAACAACATCAAATTCCATGGCCATATGAGTATGAAGACGGCACTGAGGTATTTACTGGTTTTTAAAGACACAACATTGGTGCAGTGATCACTGTTGTTTAGTATTGTTAACGTAGAAGGGGGTTTGTGTAGTCTAAAATCCACATTTACCACATTGACACAACAGCATTTTAATAGAGCCCAGCAGCTTGAGTGTGTTGAAATGCGCTCAACTTGAGTCGAGTTTTGCTACACTAAACCCTAAAGGTTGAACACCAGTATGACCATTCAAAGGAGAACTCTATTTCTAGGACACTATTCCTGTTTGGCTCTAAACAAAACGGTTCAAAATCAGGACTATGTTTAACCACTGGCATATCATTTGGACAAGAGGTGATCACTGTTAATTTATGGGAGTAGCAATCAATCGACTCGGATAAAATGCAGTCATGTAAACCTAGCAAAAGATGTTACCTTTGTTTACATGGGTCAACAATCATAAGATTCCTAGTGAAAGCTGAGTTGTATTTCAGTAGGAGTGTTCACTTAATTTCTTTTTTGTCACAATTCAACATTTCCCAAATGTTCATAAACAGGATTATGTACATTTCACATTGCTTCAGCACCTGCAAATAATTGGGGAAATCAGGGATGAAACTACGTCATCCTTACTAGATGCTAATCTGCAATGTACATCATATAAAGTATTTGTTTAATTCTACTGTGTAATATAGGCCTCATTTAAATTAGTTCCCGGACTTTCGACCTCCAATTAAGGTCAAGGTCAACAAAATTGAAAACTAGAAATGTAATAATTACACAACTATATGCAGTAGTTTGTCATAATATTTTTTTGTTTTCCTAACAACTATAGTTACCATTTGGTGGCAAGAGTGCAGTCATGTAAAGGCGATTTCAGAGCAGCATTACAAAGTGAAAAGGAAACCTACAATATATACAAACAACATGTAAGTTACTAATTTGTTATGCGCATTTTAGCATCTTGTGTTCAGGCTAGCATGTTGGCTCAAGCCTTTAACATTTTCACCACTAGTTCCCTCATTTCATCACCAATTCACAAAATAGTCCTGTTTATAGTCTGCACATTTCTTCAGAAGATTAGGACAAAAATAGTCAAATTTTGTGAGTAAAAAACGGAAATCAACTAAATTTTGTCTTCGCTCCAAAATTTGGGTTTAATTCCAGGAATATTGAAGAATATTGGAAAAAAGTGCAGAAACAATTTGGGCAAGAAAGTAGTGGTAAAAAGAAGAAATGAAAAATTGAATTTTTGTAACAAAAATTGTAACTTTAAAATGTGCAACTTTAACATGCACTGCATAATATATACTTTTAATTTCCTTGAAACAATTCATGGTTTAAATTCATAGCCATTGGTGGCAAAAGTGACATAATTTGTTGTTGCCCAATCAAATATTATTTTTCAATTGGTGAAGGAGTTCATAGAAACCACAGATATTGGCTACTGATGAAAGGTTAGTGGAAAACCAGCCATTAAATAAATTTGCTTTGATACCTACAGCTCGGTGAAGAGCATGAAAAGACGAAGCAGAGTCTGGAGTGCTTGAGACACCTCACTCAACAAGCTGTTAATCTTCAAAAAGCTGTAAGTACTCACATTTTTATTTTCCTTTCTGTAACTTCACATTGACATACAATGCTCAAATGGGAGGTTATGTTGCACTTATGTCTGTCTTTCTGTCTGTCTATACAGATGGATTTGAATAAAACTTGGTCTATCACCAACTCCGGGCCTGATTAGTTTTGATTCCAATCCTATATAATTTGCATTATACAAGTTTTAGCACATGGCAAGTGCCTAAATCAAATAAAACATGTAGTATATGCATTTTGTTTAGAAGTTTGTCTGGTCTGATAATAGTTTGATATAATTGTGCATTTGAATTAACTCTTTCCCCCTCATTACAAGATTCAGTATTATGCATGAAATTGTATGTAAAAGCAAGACAAAAAAAAAAGTGTCATAGTGGTGTTAAAACCCTGCACGATTTGACAAACTCAAAGTTTTTGGGTACATTTCCCGCATCTAGTAATGGACAATTTTTGTTTTGCCATATCTCCCTCTAAAGACCCGCAGTGTGACATTGAGCTATAATAAATTTTGTTTACTATACCTTGTCGCATGGTAGTTGTGAATTAATCTGTACAAACAGTGCGATAATAATAATGAATCAAGGTTGAGGCTTAAATTGCTTGTTTTTGATTGTTCGTTGAATATTGAATTCATTTTGTGCCGGAGCATTTTCTAGATTCTTTATTTGTTCCCCATAGATGAATGAACTTTATAAGACTGGTGCAAAGGCAGCCGTACAACAGTTCAATATCTCACCACCTCCAATGAATACAGTTATTGAAATGATGAACATTATCAACGGGATTCTCATAATCTCTCTGAGGTGAGTATACAAATGCTGTGTACTGAAAGTCCCATCCAAACAAACATTTTGAGCTATTTTGGTCCTCTTTTATTCGGCAAACCGCGACTTAGATTTAACTTTCTATGCATTTTCATTGAATTCCCCTCATCATACGTCAACTTGGGACAGACATTATAGCATAAGATGTGTGTATCATTTTCTTCCTGAATTGGATTCAAAATGACAGTGTGGAATGATACACTGCTAAGAAAGACAACATATTACATTACATGCTTCTAATAGTGAAAATATACTGTTCTTTTGCAGCCAAAAAGATATTGAGAAAATTGCTGAAGAAATGGAGAGAGACATGTCTGCCGAGCCGGGTACAATAAAGATAGCGGAAGCCGAGAGCAGTTCTCAAGTTGAGGAAGTTACAAAGTCATCTGAAAATTCCAAAGCACAAGTTGGTGGAATTCCTGTGGACACACCAATTGAAGTGGTTGCAAACTGAAACGTCAATTTGTGAAACATGGTGGTCACATGGTGGTCACATGATAGCAGTATGCTGCACACTGGTGCATCAAAATGATTTCATCATTTCAATGTTTGTTTGCTGTGTGCTATAGAAGCTTGTTTCTCCAGTGAGAATGTTTTATTTACAGTAAATTAGAGATTTAAAGATTTGACAAATGCGTCTTATTTGTTCCTCAGTGTTTCCTTTCATGTTCCTCAGGTCATTAAAGTTTGAATGAGATCAAGATATTTCCTGGCCCGAAACAGTACTATATCTTCTATATTTACCCACAATGCATTGTTCAAAATGGCCTCTACACTACAGAGTTTTCCCTTTAAAATATTTAGATTTGTAACATAAAATTTTAATTTCTACAATTCTCATTTTGTTCAAATTCAAGTGTAATAATTCAAAACAATCTGTTTGCTTAATTTCTTATAAGCAATAATACAGTTTATAAATTCACTTATTCATGAATTGTCGTTTGATATCGACCGGTAGATAGCTGCTTCTTGGGTGTATTTGAGGTGGTGTAATAGATACTGTAAATATTTTATACATTTCTGGATAGGTGAGGTGTTTTCAGTAGCTAACTTGATAGGTTCTAATGCCAGTTGTGAGTGTTTGGATGAAATGCATTTAACTTGAGTGGTTAAATGTTTTTGTGAAAAGTTTGATAATTTTTTTTTTTTTTTGCTCGTGAGAAACATACCATTGGCCAAAATTCAAGGTGGCCAGTATTGTCGATGACTTAAAACTCCATCATTTATACATAATGCTGAAAACACATTATGATTTAAGCTCAATAATTTTGTAATATTTATATGAAATTTTTTCAATTTTCTGTATGGGAAAAGTCCCATAAAATTAATATGATTTTCATTTAAGAAATTAGTTATGATTTTGAAATGATTAATCTGCTGTTAATATTCATATACAGTCTAGGTTATTATTAAGGTTAGAATGTTTTTGTGCACGTTTCATTTTGTGGATCAAAGTCTTATTTGAGTAAAAATAAAACCCAGCCAAGTTGAACACACAAAATACGCTTTTCGGTTACCCAAATCTTGAAATTAAAATAAAAACGATGACACTTTACAAATGAAAACTATGGTGTCCCATGATTTCAAACCCATTGTCCCTTTAAAAGTTATTCTGTTCAATGTGATAGATTTTTGCAAGTGTTCTGACATCCTCTGATTGAAGAAATCACTGAAATAAAACATCCGCCATTGGTGCTATTTATTCTATAGTGATAGAAACCATTGCAATTTGACTACCAGTGTTCCAGGCATTTCTAACTGTTGCCACTAGGTGGCGCTGTTCATACTGCAATGTATGAGTGCTGTACACGATTCTTTTCGATCTAGAATGCCTGATGTAATTACAGAGTTAATGAATCATTTGTTAATCGTGTTTTATAATCTTAATTTTACTAGAGTGGATTAATGATAATCCAATGTTCTGTTCTTGTATCTGTCTAAGCTGTTTGACAGATCTTTCATTAATGGCGGGTTGCTGGTGTCTTGTATGTTTACTTTTATGCAGCAATGGAATCAAAATATCTTGACTTTTAGAATTCATGTTTGAGATGACTGGAGCCAGACTGAGCAGTGTTGGCCATAATGAAAGGAAACATAGTTAGCAAAAAAGAAGATAATTTGAAGTTTTACATAGTGAAGTCATACTCGCCAACCACCCCCGCCTCCCTTCACAACATCCCCTGTGAATACCTCAGTGATGTAAAGAATAGAACTGGAGATAGGGGTACTGGACCCCCTAGGTGATTGGACCCCCTAGGTGATTGGTTTTACTGACTCTGGCGTTTTCTGAATTTTCAGACAGGGCTAACTGTTACAGTAAGCCCACTGGTCCATTGAATGTTAAAACTTTGGATTTTGGTAAAGCAAGTATAATCTTGCTATGTAAAATTCAGAGGGATATTTTTTGTAAATGTTCTGACGTCTAGGTGTATAACTTGACTTGTGTAAGACACATTTCAGAAATTTATATTAGGAACATAATAATGTAAAAAAAAAGTAATATAAAAAAAACACAATAAATTAGAAAAATTATCGTTCCAAATTAGGTGCTAAAGTTTAATAAGCATATGTATATAAGGAAAAAGAAGGGTCAAATTTTTTCTGGAGTGCTGGTATTAACTTCAAACATGTGCAGGCCCCAGAAATTTAGTAAATCGGGTTTCATGTGTACACGGTTGACTCCAGTGTGCAAAAAATACTCCATTCAGAGTTGCTGCAGTTACCCCGTCTGTATGTGGGTTTGTATTATGTTCAATGTTTCCATGGATATCACAAAAACCACTTGTTGAATTTCAATGAAACTTTGTACATAGATTCTCTGAGGTTTTGGATGAAATCTATGAATATTAAATAATTAGCCAAATTTAAGCTTATCCACTGATATCTCAAGAACCACTTCACAGATTATATGACGTAGTTGCTTAAAGGTGCAAGTCGTATCTGTGGTGGTTTATGGTTGAAACCATGCATATTATTTACATAAATTAGCCAGTACACTTAACAAATTTTGATTAAACTTAATACTGAGATGCTCTGGGATGATGTGATTAATAAATTGGTTAAGGATCCAAATCCACATGCATCATAATTGTCCAATTTCAATAAATTTTCTGCTGCCCTACACATTTCTCAACCAGTTATTATGATTTCAATCAAACTTATCAGACAGACTAGTTATCAGTTAGGCTAGTCTTAAATTTTTGATTAATTTGAAATATTTCATCTTTCTAATACTTTCGATACACAGGAGTTCTGTAATGAGCTTTCTTTAATTTTTGATTTAATAAGACTTATTGTGAACATTTGCTATTTCTCTTAATTATCACTTGTTTGTTTGGTGAAGGTATACGTATAATAACTGCTAAAAGTTAATGCATGTTAAGCAGGTATTCTGATTGGTTGTTATGAATTCAATCTGATTAGCGATTGGCTGTTTTGAATTCCGATGTGTTTTATTGGTTCTTTTCTGTTCAATCTGGTAAATAATTTCCTGTTAGTAAAAAATTTCTTATTGAAATTGAAATATCTCGTACCTAACCCCTGCTTCCCTGCCCACTTCATATGTTCTTCCAGCATTGCTCTGCTAGTATATTTATTCCCTGCTATCATGTTTGAGGGCACTGTCCATGTCTCGGCTCACTGTTTGTTGCAATGTGTGTGCCTCTAAGTGTCTATGTCTCCACCGTTTTTGCTGATGTAGATCTGAACAGAAACGGCACTGTCATTTGTCAATGTTTAAAGATTTTCTTGAGTGTGCATGTGTGCAATTCTAATGTTTAATTTAAATATAGTTTAAATGTAATGTATGGTCTAACCGAGTACTCAAGTTGTGTGTACTGAGTTATACCAATACTTGATAAAGTTGTTTTTTGTACATTTCTGTTTTTAAGGCGGGTGTGTGTTTGCACCTGCTGACCAACCGGGAGAAATGTATATTGTTTTTGATATTCGGGCAATGATTGGTAGTAGTCTTGGAGAAGATAGTAAATTTCGGGATTTTAGTGATATAGAAATGAATGCTTAGCAGTTGATAATTCAATAGATAGATAGCCCTTGTACCTTTTTTGATCTTAATTTTGTATAGTCATTCATGTGGTGGGATTTTTTTCACATATTGTTGGCTTATTAATTTGTTTGTATCATGTACTTGTAAAATGTTATTTTTTTAAAGCAGTATTGTAAATCGCTGTTGCCTCATCATTTAATTAAAAGTAACAGATTTATTCACTTTTTTTTTTAATTTTCTATTCTCAACATTTTTCATGTGATTTCAATAATTGATACAAGTATTCTCAAGGAGCATGGAATGAGTTCTATGAGTAACATCTGATTTGTTGTTTATGTAGGCCTTTATCAAATTTATACCCAATTAACCAATCACAAAGCGCCTAACAAAGGCATTTGGTCTGGGTCTATATATTTCAAATGTCCTCCTTGTCCTCAAATGCAAATGCTGTCTGTCTGTCACTTTTAACCAATGATCTTCTATGCACTTTATCTTTCGTTTTTGATTTTAATCTGTAGTTTGATTCAAAGACAGGTCAAAGGTTCCATGACTAGATTACACATGTGTGTTTTTTTTACTGTGTACGCTTTGCGATTTATTGACCTAATTTGAGATCTGCATACTATAAATAGCAATTTGCATACTATAAATAGCAATTTGCATACTATAAATAGCAATTTGCATACTATAAATAGCAATTTGCATACTATAAATAGCAATTTTCATACTATAACCAAATATGGAATTTTAGTTCATAACATGTTTGTAGTATGCAAATTACTTGCTCCAAATTGCACAGTATATATATATCATGCGAGTTGTATTTCTTTTGTTTTCACGTGTTTGAGTTAGAAAATAATGGTGTGAAGGTAACCTGTTGTGCATGTTATGCAGCAATAAAAAAATTAATAAATATCTATGTGAGTAGTTTTATATTATAAATAATATATAGAAAGTGGTAGTAGGAATCCTTAAAAATTATTTGATGTAACTAGACGTTTTGGTTCTGGCTCTTCATCAGTTCATCTGAATAGTATATTACAGGTGCATTAATATATTACAAGGCTAACACTATGAACTTTATTAGGTGCATAGTTGTATTCTTGGAACAATAAAACCTAATGGAGTGGAACAGTTCTTGTCATCCCATGTGTTAACTATGTAATTAATACATGTGTAAATTTCAATTGTTCTAGTCATTGAATGTGTTCACTTTCTATTTCTAGAAACTTTGTTATATTGAATAACTACCAAAAATCATGATTACTATTTTCTATATATGAAAAGAGTGAATATGTAAATGAGGTTGATTTGAAGAGGTGGTAAACTGCATTCAAACGGGGACTTATGTTTTTACCTTCGTCCGTCTGGACCTGTATCTTAGAAATGCCTGCACCAATCATAATCAAACGTCACACATCATACATGACATAATACATATGCACATCAAGATGATTCAAGATGGCAGCCATGTTTATACTGAACAATTTATTGGCCGTTTACAGATGGATTTTGTTCAAACTTGGTATATTCATTGGACATTATAGGACCTTATCTTCAGACCTTGATGCACATTTTGTTTTTCAGATAAGATTCAAAATGGCTGGCGACCATTTCACTACGTTCAATTACCCACCATAGACTCCGGTCAGTCAAAATTTTCAACTGTAGGCATTAATCAGCAATTCTGCCAATGACTGAGAGACAGAATCTAGGTCAGGGGAAGACCCCAAGATTCTTTTCCCTTACGTCACAAACCAGGTGACCAAGTCCATATGGCGGCGCCATTACGGTTGGATATCCACTCTTCTTTTTCTCCGCATCGAGGGGGGATGAAGTTTAGAGGCTCAGCCAGGATTGCTTGCTTTTTCGTGTCTGGGTTTCTAGCTTGGGCTGTTGCCGCTGCCGCGGCATCCAACATTTTAGCTGGTAGGATAAGTTTTCTTTGTCATTTTTACCTTCGTGTCGTTTTCCCATTTGTGTGTAGCATTTTTTACAACAAAGAAATAAAAACCTGCATTGTAGCTTAATCACTCATTGATTTTGTTGCGTCACCTTTTCCCAACTGTAAATCGCTTCCCTCATGCATGTCGTCTTCATTTTATGCTTGATCTATGTATTTAGAAATGGATAGATGCAATGACAGCACCAGAAGCTCTCTGCCGTTTTTTTTCTCCTAGTTTTTCGAGACGACTGTGCAGTGGTTATATTCAGAATTTACCATAGAACCCGCATCCGAAATGCTTTTGCCATGGCTGCGTGCAGGTTCTGGGTTTTTGCCTTGAAGGCGTGTATTTTTCACTGGAGTTCTGAGGCAGAGACTGAGGGCATCCTCACAGTCTGTGTTTTCAGGCATTGGTTTACCTGATTTTACTGGCTACCTGCCCCTGGAGGTCTTTCCTCCTATGGGGCCCGTTGCGAGTCTCTTTGTGGATCCTTCCTCACACGCCGCCGGGTTTGCCTCCGAGATGAGGGCTTTGGACGAAGGACTGTCGGGCAAAGTGCGTCCCTGGCAGGCTAGGTAGAACTGACGCAGTCGGAGCCAGCTGTCTGAGAACATTTTGGGAACAAGACTAGTCGATTGTCCTATCTTGATTTAACTCTTATACCATTGTCTACATGCCATATATCCCAGCGTTACACATGGCGTTGTCGGTATATGAAGTAGACAATGATGAGTAGTTCACTTTACGGGAGATCCAACAAGTTATCCAAAATACATTCTCAGTGACGTCATACTGTCCTTATTCGACCTGAAGAAAATAGCTGCCACGGCATTTACTTGTGGTTCAGAGCACTAAATCCCAGGAAAAAGAACATAAAACTAATTTTTGTCATGGTTTAGATTTTAGTGAGAGTTTAATAAACATATTATCGATTGGCGTTAACTTTGACGGTGTTATGCGAGAAAATATTCTACTTTTATCGACTTTTATTTGTGATACCATTTGCAGTCGCACGTTTGTGTTACGCAAGCCTTTGGAAGGAAACATAGCTCTTCTTTGTCGATAAAAATCCTGATGTCTGAAAATATCAGAAATGACTAAAAAATCCCATCACAAAGACTGAGTACCGACACAAGAAGTGCTATGGACCCACAGCTATCACTTCAATTCACACGAGGATTGTGGATCACTTTGTAGATTACGACTCATTAAACAGCAATGACAAAACCATAATATTTTTTTACATGAGGGTTGGGAATGACTTTTTGGCATATACTATGAAACGAAAAAGTGCTAAATATTTTTAAAATGTGGATATTGACAGCTTTTGCATGAAATGGTACATGCATATATGCATCCTTATGATTAAGTGATGCAGCGGCAGTGTGCATGAGCTGGAAAGTTTACTACATCACCTACCATAAAATCCGTGAAAAAAATAAAATTCATTTATTACTCGTTAGGCTCAATTACAGATTACAGCCCCAGACGGAAACTATTAGAGAATATACCGGGTCCAAAGGGAACACCCTAGGGTAACATTCTCTAAGAAAAAGGCCTCACCTAAGGGGTCATCCCCAAGGCGATCACGCGCTTGATACCTCTACGTTTCCATTCTTTTTTTGTTTCTGCCGCGACCACAGAAATATTGCCCAGCGTTTGCATAACAAAAGAGGCAGTTTTTAGTCTCCTTTCTTATTTCTGGTTTCTTTCCGTCCACCCCCTCTATGTCTCAAACATTTTCTCAGAAATTCTGCAGCAGATATCAATGAAACTTGGCAGTTTGATGAACAAGTCTCTGTTGAATATGCATGTATTTTTTTTTTCAAGATCTGAAAAACCTATGTGCAATTACCTCTCCCTACTGCACTGAGAGAACAACTGAGCATGCTCAGAATAAATAATTAGCTTGGATTGTAATGCAAGGGTTTTTAGTGATGTCATGACCTTGATCTGAATCAGTGACAGATGGGTCGTACCATTACCAATCTCAGTTTAGAATGTAGAGGGGTGTCAGGGCTACATTTTGATGGGAATTATAGTGGTGATACTGAAAAAAACCGAGTCATAGTAATATACAAAGACCTGAATTAACAAAGAAGTCAAGATGTTATTGAAGGTACAGCAAGGTTTACTCAGATTTATGAATGCAGTTTCTTGAGCATGTATGAGACATAGTTTGGTTGCACTTGTGTACTCTGATATTTTGGACCTGAGTCAATAAAGTTTACGGTTATCAGATTAAGGGAAATCACTTTATGAAGAGTTGCACCCACATAAAGTACATATTAATTAAATTTTTGCAGATGTTCCATGTATTATTTTATTATGAGTATTTTATAATTGAATAACTGGGACTGTGACATTCATATCTTGTTTCTCAGTTTGAATTCACTTCAATTCATGTTTTGGCAGTGTGAATTTGCTTGTTTTGTTTTTTTGCTAATCTTTTCTTAGACTGCATCATGCCTAAGTCATTGAAAAAGAATAAGAATGTGCCGACTAGACCTATGCCACATAAGACATGTTCATCTTGCCACTTAGCGATGCCACACATGGAACCCACACATGTATTTGGCACTCCTACCTTGGTTGCGAACGAGATTTTGCAATCTGTGGGACTCTCAATCGTGGAAGCACTTTGAGGTGGGGTTAAAAGCTGAAGGCAAGCGATCGCGAAAAGCTTGTAAGCGTCGCGCTAAAAAGGGGAAATCCCTAGTCGCATCTAGCGATGTGTCTGATTCTATGAGTGTAAAATCTCTCTCTCCCCTTGGTGGCCGAGACAAGACTTTCTCCCATTGTGGAGTTAGTTTTTTCGTGCGGTATTACTGAAGCAGGCATGCATCGTTCCACCACTTTTGCAGGGGAACGGAGTTGCCAATCACCACGAATACCGATATCTGGATACAGCATGTTCCTACTGGGGCGCTGACATTGATGGTGAGTACCGAGGTGGGATCGGTACAGCCCTTAAGGGCTGAACTGGTCCAATCCATCAACACTCAGTACGCACAAGTACAAGTACAGGGACAGACCTCGTTGTCTTCCCTTACCGATGTTAGTCAGAATGAAAGGGGCTCCTCCCATGGTGATGAGACCGATTGGAAGGCCTTGATGTTTAATCTGGCCTCCAAAGTGAACTCCTTCCTGCAGTCGCAGGGTATGACGCAGGAGGACCGTGGGTGAGAGTCAGGTGGGGGCGTACTGCCTGTCCCTCCTCTGCCAGGATTTGGGTCAGATGTGTCCCATCCTCCTGTTGATCTCTCCCAGGAGGACAACACACATCAGTGGGACAGGGAGCGTCCAACTCTCCAACGAGTTTCCAACACCTTCCTCAGGCATGGTCTGACCAGGCAAGAGTGCCCCTACTTGTGAGGGGGGACTCCAGTGTTGGTACCCCTATGCAGGGTGGTATGTATCCCCTCTGGGGACACAGCTACCAGATCTGATGGCTCCCTCACTGACTTTTAGTACAGATGCATCACTCCAAGGGTGGGGTGGCCATCTGATGGACCTTTAATTCCAAGGGACGTGGCCGACCATGTATGCGGGCCACATCAATTGTCTGGAGTTGCAGACCGTCCCGAAGAATTTTCAGGAGGTCACACACCACCACAGAATCCTGTTCGGACAGACAACACCTCAGTAGTGTCGTACATCAGCAGGGAGGGGCGCATTCCCTCACGTTGTCGAAGCTAGCAGCGGAGATCCTCCTTTGGTGCCTGGAGAACCAAGTGGAGCTAATGGCTCTCCACCTTTCAGGGATACGCAACAGCACCACGGATGCCCTCTCGGGACGTATTCGGTTTCAGAGCACTGAGTGGCATATCCCTCAGTGGGTGGCGGATCGCCTTTTTCATCTCGGGACAGGCCCCAGATAGATCTGTTTGCCAATCACCGGACGTATGTGTCACTGCTCCCAGAAACGAGCGATTTTGCCACAGACGCTCTAGCAGTCTCTTGGAGTCACATGGACGCTTATGCCTTTCCACCCTTCCAACTAGTGCACCAAGTGTTGGAGAAACTGCGACTCAAGCCCACCTGTCTTCTGACACTGGTGGCGCCCAACTGGCCAGTGAAAATCTGGTTCCCAATGTTGCTGGACCTTCCAGTCGAGTCCCCAGTGGAGTTGCCGGATCTTCTGGATCTGTTGTCCCAGCTGGATGTAACTTTCCCGATGAGCCTGCATTATTCCATCTAAACTCATGCAAGTGCAAGGCTTTTCTACAGAGTTGTCCAAGTTCCTTGCTTCAGCACAGTCGGATGGCACCAGACATTTGTTTGAGTCCAGATGAATCTCTTGATTGGTGTAACAGAAAGGAGATTTATCATCTATTAGTGAGGTAGCAGATTTTTCCTTGCATTTATTTGATCAGTGATAATCAATATCGACGATTCTTGGATATCGGTCAGTTTTGTTCCCAGTTTTATCAGAATCTGTGGGACTGAAACTGGCCTCAAGTTTGGTTATGCAACAACTGTTTAAGTCTTTCACTCAAAGAGACCGCACATCAAAAGGCTAATGAGTCCTCCAGACTGGGACTTGTCTTTGGTCCTGGCGGCGTTACGACACCCCCATTTGAGCATATGGGAGTGGCACACATGAAGTAAGTCACTAGGCGGCGTTCAGAGAACGAAGCACTGTCTTTTAGTGACAAATGTGCTACCTTTATGAACTTGCAAGTTATTTTGAAGACTTGGATGGGCTTTTTTGCCAGGAACCAATTCTCGGGGCGTGACCCAGAACCGATCGTCATCCCATGCCTCACTAATATAGTAGACACTGACGACCGCCAGGAACCAATTCTATGTCCTGTCCGAGCTCTGAGCTGATACTTTGATGGTGTCTTGAGAAGTACAATGAGAAGTACATATTTGTCTGCTATGGGAAGGGCAAGCTCGAATATGCCTTGAATATCACCATTTCACGGTGGATTGTCAATACGGTCGTGGATGTGTAGACTATAATGGCTTCTTCAATGACCAGATTGGAACATCACCATGGGAGGGCACACAAAGCGGGCGTAGTAGCGAATTCATTGGCCTTGATGTCTGGTGCCTCCCCTGCAACAGGTACTTCAAGCAGGGTTCTGGAGATCTCAGGATGTCTTCATTAACTATTACCTGAGAGACATCCAAGCTATGGAGGAGGGTCTCTACAGGTCAGGGGAGTGGTGACGGGTCTGACACAGTGTTCTTGGACCCAGCCCGCACCACAAAGGGGCCCCATGTGTGAAAGCATTAGAGCGATGACATCTTCAGCCATAACCAGCCATTTTTTGCTTGGCGCTGCTGGTTCAGTCTGCTCTATTGAACCAAAACAATATACCGTTTTAATACATTAAAATTGTTTGAAGCCCTATTTTATTATTCAGGGGGTCTAATCTTTAGGCACCCGGTCCCTGAAAAGTTACCTGAGTGGTTGTATCCCAGGACATAACTCCTTGTTGGTGAGTAGTTTTAAATTTCTCTCAGTTTTTTTTGAATATTTCACCACAGGGAGCCCAGGAACTATAATCAACTGTAATACGCAGTCTCTATGAGCGGGCGGGGGGGGGGGGGGGGGTCGGCTGGTATCTAGTGCAAGAAATAGACAAGGGATGAAGGCTCCAGCCAGCTCATATTCTTAAACTGGAAAAAAACAGACGAACAGAATGAAAAATAAAATCTATAAAAAATACCAGGTTGAAGAATATTAGTTGCTCTTTCAAATTTCGCCAAAGCCCAATCTGATTAAAATCTGATGTAGTGTACGGGCTTTAATTATTTTGACTATAAACTTATTTTAATTTTATTTTTTATTATATTTGTTATTAATGCCCTTTTATTTTATTATTTTACTTTGATTTTGAGATTTTTTTTTTAATTCCGCCCTACCTACATCTGATCCGACGCCTATGTAAGTCCCGTTCAAGTCTCGCGTAAGTAACAGCCAATCACAGCCCCCCTTTTATACAGGCTGTCGGTTGCTTACTTTTCAGTGTATACGGGCAATCTTTCTGTACATCATATTTTGCCCACTTGAATAAACCATTAATAGAAAATTGCTAGTATATTTTTATTTGCAAAAGAAATTCCACAGCATTTTACAATTTTTCTCATTACATTGAATATTTTTTTCACTTCCAACAAATGTGTACACTTCCAGATACATCTTCGCCAGCCAAGGTTCGTTCATTCAGTCATCGCTTCAATTTTACATCACTGAGCATAATTATCTAGAATGGAAGCAACAAAAATAAGTAAATCGTAATGATTAGAACACTGTAAACAGCTATAGTAAACAATGCAAACTGATTTTAAATTGTATAACGGTCACCGGCCCACGGCATCGACGCAGAAAATTGGAGCAAACAAATATTTCATGATCAATTGCGATGTGTTCCAAATAAAAAATATTTTATTCCAGTCCAAATCAGCTCAATTACTTTAATAAAGAGTTATTGTATAATGTACAAAATGTTGATACAATTTGATGAATATTTACAGCTTCAATACCGTAGACGATTTTGGCCCGATCGTCAAACAAAACATCACCCGTCTCCAGGGCAGGCGACTGGAAAAAGACACTGGTGTTCGGTCGAACCGGTGGAAACAAAATCAACACTCCCAGAATAACTATGCGGAATAACGATCTAAAGTCGAACCATTCGAGTCACAATATTAACATAAAAATGACTTTCGTTGCATTTGACAATGATAAACTTACCGAAAAGCCGTGTTATTCACGGTCGCTAACGTCGGTATAATTCGCCATTTTATTTGAGTGTGTTTGCCACCCGGTGACGTCATCATGTGCGCTATAAAAGGAGGTATGTGATTCGTTGACTAAAATCGTTGAAATCTCGTTACATAGGCGTCGGATCAGATGTAGGTAGGGCGGAATTAAAAAAAAATCACAAAATCAAAATCAAAGTAAAATAATGAGATAAAAGGGCATTAATAACATAAGTAATAAAAAATAAAATTAAAATAAGTTTATAGCCAAAATAATTAAAGCCCGTACACTACATCAGATTTTAATCAGATTGGCCAAAGCCTTGCCTATATTTTACCTATATCTGCAGAAAAAATCAAGACGACTACACAAATTGACTCCATTTACGAATAATTAACGGTTTGCCCGAACGCACGGCACAGTTGGAGGCGAAGAACCAATCACGAGACTGGTTACGAACCAGTTGAGCAAGGCTAACTGGTTCGTAACCAGTCTTGTGATTGGTTGTTGACAAACGCTGAATAGGCCACGCCTCCAACTGTACCGTTAAAATTTCGTCGCCATGTTGGACATCAGCAGACGCGTTGTACTAATAGTAACCGTGGTTGAATCCAAACTCGTTCTCTCACCATCTAAACACTTCTTGTAGTAGGTGCCACATATTGCCACAAACACGTTGCTATGTAAGCCAAATGGCTGCACTGACTCACTATAACAGACACACGCGGAATTATGCAAATGTTGTACACATAAATACATACATAAAAGTATTATTTCAATAAAACCCAAACTTGTTTTAGATTGCTATATAATGATAAATATATATTTCTAATATAAACCTTTATTTATATTCACATGTTTTGATTGTTTCAGGTGTTCAGTACTTCTGCGAAATATTTAAAAATTGGTGGTGTTTTTTTTTCAATTTGTTGCCCATGATCATACTTTAGACACTTTTATTTATCACATGACTGTGACATTCTAAACTTACAAATTCACATGACCAGAAAATTATATTATTTTTATGGGGACTATATCTTTCATGTCACCAATATATGACAACGAAAATATAAGTTCTTGTTTTCATAACCCTATCACGTGTCAGGTGATTATATTAAAAAAATGACGCAATATTATTAGGAACAATTTCATAATGCTAAGCAAAGCATGATAAAATTAAAACACATTTCCAAAAAAATATCCGAGATCTTAGAAATGAATATGTGATAAAACGTTGTGAATGATTGATTCCAAATTGTGCATCAATCCAATTGAAGCGGGAGGGTCGTCACCCGCGAACGCGCGAAAATTGAGTCCCAAGCGACGATAACATCACACGCTAAAAACACAAAGGCTCATGGGTAGACGCTTGTTTGTAAACAATGACACGCTATGGCCGTCTGTCGCATGCGCAGGCGACGACTCCCTCGCTTTAACATGCTTTGAAATCTGTTACACTAAATTCGCTAATTACACACAGTTTTTATAAACTGAATTCTCGCAGTGCTCGTTCCTGTGCTATGTATCTGCGTTGTTCTTTAGTTAATGATTCTCCTTCAATGGCGTAATTCAAATCGTTTTCGTCATCTTCATCTTGCTCACTGCCATCCAGCTCTCCAGGAGATATTTTGTAAAGAATTATTATGAAAACAAAAATTAACACTATTCCGGGAACGATTGCATACAAACCGACGTTGACTTTGTCAAAACCTGTCAATAAACAAACAAAAAACAAGTCTCATTTGTTGTATATTTCCTTTCTTATACATTGTACTATACGTAACATTGATCCATTCGTCACCGAACACCAATTCGTTATGTTACAGAACGTAATATAGTTTGCACATTGGCTATGTTAGTTAACTTGGACAACGTTTTTAATAGGACAAGCAGTAAGCTACCCGCATTTCAAAATTATAAACAGCATTTAGCAGTGAGTGAATGCAAGCATAATGACATCAAAATAAATGCCCCAGTTCATATCCTTAGTTAGAATCATGATTTAAAACCATTTGACACGTTTGTCATATTTGACACGTTTGACACATTTGACACACAAAATGTTCTATATACTGTAAAACATGTTGAAAAAGCGACATGCAATTTTAGCGAATTGTGGTAAAATGACGTAATAGTGAAATGCTGATTTAGCGAATCTCTCTTGTCACTGTTGATTTCCTGTTTTCACAATACTTGTCGCGCGTCAAAACAAATGCGCAGTTATCACCTGTCAAGTGTAATTAGGAAGCGCCCCATATTTTTATGTTCCGGATTACTGTTTAACAAAAACCCAAGCCTTGGCCATTATTTATGATAAAGTCATTATCGACATCTTGAATTAGCGAATCAGTTTTCTCGCTAAATTCGCGAAAAAGACAACTTTTCATATTTACCATAATCGTCATACATTTCCGTTGTTCTTTGTTTCATAACAATACGTTTACTAGTTGCTTGCTTTGAGGTGAAGACACGGGGTAGTCTTGTGGAGCGCTGTTTAGTGGTTGGGGAGTAATCTATTGCTCTCCCTGTTGGCTTTATGGTGGATGTTGTTGGGTCAGTCGGCAGTGGACCATCACAATATTCACCACGGACACCTATGTCACAGTATGCTACACCATCATCTGTGTAACACCATGCATAGTCCTTGTCAGTTGGATTCCTACAGAAGCTATGATTTCCAATCCCGAGCTGCTCAAAGAAACGTTGTCGACGATGATATGTACTGTCAGGTTCGGTTGTTTGAGGTGGCGTGGTGACAACGCCACTATGTGTCCGGTGAATTTCCATGGTCTGAAATACATCATTATTAATTGTAATATTACCATACAAACCGTTTTTAGATATCATTTCTGTTTTAGTCGAATCTTCTTTCACCATGGCAACAGTAGTTGAAAGAACAGTAGTTCGTGTTGGTATTGTTATATTATCCAGAAAATCCGTCCAAGGTAGACATAAATTTCCTTCAGACGTCACAGAAGCAGTTCCGCGATAATCCGAACCATCTCTCTTATAGAAACATTCTGATTTAGTGTTTAAATCTGCAAAAAAGTACATATAAACGAAACACTACAATTTTGATTTCTTTCAAATTCTCAACTCGTTTCCATTAACAAAGCCAATGAAATCTCTAACCCTAATCTAGCAACATTATGGTTTACCATCAAAAACATGTTAATGAAGCTGATATTCAAGCATTTGTATGGATGAATATAGTCTGACACCTTTTTCTCTTGAATGATATAATACAACTACAATAACCTGTATATCAATATGCAATTACATTAGCCCAAAAATTGCCAAGTGATGTTCCTCTGAGACATAGATGGTGATACAATGAGGTAAAATGTTGTCACGTAGTTTTATAATATCTATATCTTGGCCGATCGTTTTTGCGTTCTACTAGATACATCTATCTACTTGCTTATATTTATGTGAAAAAGGGCCATATTTTAATCCAACTGAACTGACACTGAGAACGAATGACTGTATTATACCCCAAGCTGTATATTAGTCACTATGAGTACGCAGGGTACGTAATATTGAAAGAAAACGCACAATTAGTGGTAAATATTTGGCCGGACGGCTTCCAATTTTAAAGGTATAAATTGCAGTTTTTAAATATTTACTTCTCGAGAAAAATCTTTGTATAACAAAACACTTTTTAGTTTTTCCCATAGCAGGAATGAAACCGTGGTACATTTCCCATAGCAGGAATGAAACCGTGGTACATTTCCCATAGCAGGAATGAAACCGTGGTACATTTCCCATAGCAGGAATGAAACCGTGGTACATTTCCCATAGCAGGAATGAAACCGTGGTACATTTCCCATAGCAGGAATGAAACCGTGGTACATTTCCCCAGTGAGGCTGTTCGTCGTGCTGTGCGTTCTGTCTTTTTATTGTAACCAACAAATAAAAAATACCTACATTGGAGGCTCAGTTATTGTAAGTTGAGACATATAATGAACATATAAACATGCACACATGAGATTCGAATTCACGACCTCGGCAAATCGCCTTGCTTCCGTAAGTAGATGCCTACCTCAGTACTAGGCCACAATCACCCACCCCCTCCTCAAAGTCTGTTCCATACAGCGTCTTAATGAACGCGTCCTCACAGTGATTATATGTGTATGCCCGATTGATAACGTCACAGACAACCACATACATAAAAAGCATGGTATTCATGGTCAGTATGGTCTGCTCAGTTAAATTACTCCTCGGGGACAAGTTACATAATGTCCACCAGCAGTTCAATTAATGTAACTACTTGCATATTACGAACATTTAACAAAAAGTAATTGTTCAATCCCCATTTTGTGTACAAAAGTTTTAGTTGATCCCGAGAACTAAGTTAATCTATTCTTATATTCATTTGTCATCGAAGTATTCATGTAGAAAAGACCACATGCTATCGCATAGTGATTTAACTCATCATACTCACCCATACAACGTTGTATTGCTTCCTCTATATCTTTATTATTTAGGCTAACATTATAAACCTGAAAACAGTATACCAGTCCACGGAATCCCCCACCACCAATGTCAATATGATGCAATGAATTCGGTAGCTGCCAGTTACCAATCAGACGTGTGAAATGTTGTTGTCCATTTACCCATAACTCTAGGTATCCGGTTTTATGGTTACGACTCACAACAATTGTGTTCCATTGATCCAAGTGTATGCTGCGATATGCAGTGAACCTGACATAGTCTGATCCATCCTTTCTCACAAGCCATCCATAAATATCAATATTTATGCAATGCAAAACAAAAACGTCATTCCATCTAAAGATTGTTTGATTTAAAAGGGACTCCTCCAGTGAAATCGGCGATGGGATGTAAACACGTAAAACAATTGAAAATGAATTCTTAAGATGTATGGTTTTAGTTATTCTCATTGTGATTGAAGCAGGTGGACCATCACTGAAGTCATATGCACCTTCTGAAATCCCCTCTGCAGGCTGTAGAATATACACATTATTTAACATGGCATCATTTCCATTTTCACTGATATCTTGATTCAAATAATCGGCATTTAATGGCCAAAATCCAACCGGTAGTGGGGCTGTAAGATACCATTTCACAATCAGAATCAATATAATAGAATGTTTGAGAAAAGAATCTGTCCATTTCTATAACAACGCTTCTTGTAATCATGAAACACATAATCACAAGTTATGTAGTGATTCATAAATCGGCTTATAAATGAATGCACTTTATAACAGCTAGACTTTCTGGCAGGTGTCATGAATTTGTTTTCGCGTATCTGTTGACCGACTTAATTAGTTGATTATTAGCTGAATTGCTGTGTTATGTCTGTCATCGTTCAGGTCTAATTGAAGTTTTGGACGGAACTTGGCTCAGTGATTTGGAACTAATTACAAGATACCGTCGCTATTCTGACATCCGTAGTTATTAATGTAGTGAACGATTAATCAAAAGATATGACGTATTCAGTACTTAGTGTGATTGGCTTTATGATTGAAGGTTACGCCCTAGAGTCTTTTTACTGCATTGTAATTGGTTAGAGTTATGAAAATGAATAAAGAGAGTTTGAGTTGGTCTTGGCGAATACTCCACGATAGACGCAGAAGAGAGAGAGTCCAGTCGAGAGTACAGTCCAGGGGCGAGCCTTGAGGCAGTCCAGTCTTGGGGCGAGCCTTGACGCAGTCTAGTATTGGGCGAGTCTTGGTTCAGCCTTGTGAGAGTCTTGGGGACTTTTCCCCAGGGCGCTGTGTCTTATAGAGTGCTCCAAAAGATCGACTAAGACGAGAAATGAAACGTATTTCGTTGTGTGTGCCTTATTTGACTGTAAAGTTAAAGTGACTTTCCCGATCCCGTACCTCAAGGGGACGAGATAGAGAGACGAGACGAGTTTCCCCCCTGACAAGTGTGGAGAACCCCGAGAGAAAAGATTTCCCCCTGATACAGGACTCAATTAATTCAACTGATATAAATCAAATCAAATCATCGCGCATGTACATGCCATTTTATAATAATAATAACAACAATAATAATAACTTTATTGATATTATTCATTTTTATTGGAGCTAAGCATAATTAAATTAAAAAATCATGAAAATATATGTCAGTGAACAAACAGTAACATATGTAGTAACAGCAACATAAACTATTGTAAATATTACCGGTAGATTTCTATATATAAATCAGAGTTTCTTTATGTATGTTGATATATATGAATTTAATATCATTATGTAATCAAAATACGCATAATCAAGTTTGTGTGCAAATGATTACATACTTTATGGTACATAAATATGAACACGAAACAAGGAATATAAACTCACCATCTAAACAATTCTGACCTGGCTGTCCAATGGAGCAACTTTCGGTTTTCTTATCTGGCGCAGTTGTGTAACACCAAGTATATGCATGATTTGGCGACCTACAGTAGTTGTGGTCACCCAGTCCTCTGCCAGGATACTGAGAACCCACAAATTTTGACAAATGGGGCTCTCTGTCCATCCAAGATTGGCAGTTTCTTCCGCTTTTGGTGATATTAATTCTTCCACGATAATCTAACCCCATTTCCTTATAGAAACACTCATCGGTATCTTCATACATTTCTAGAAATAAGACACATATATACATGTATATATGTGTATATGTGTATATGACGTAACGTGACGTGTGTGCTGTATATGCATGTATATATGACGTAACGTGACGTGTATGCTGTATATGCATGTATATATGACGTAACGTGACGTTTGTGCTGTCTATGCATGTATATATGATGTAACGTGACGTGTGTGCTGTCTATGCATGTATATATGACGTAACGTGACGTGTATGCTGTATATGCATGTATATATGACGTAACATGACGTGTGTGCTGTATATGCATGTATATATGACGTAACGTGACGTGTATGCTGTATATGCATGTATATATGACGTAACGTGACGTGTGTGCTGTCTATGCATGTATATATGACACACGTGACGAGTGTGCTGTCTATGCATGTATATATGACGTAGCGTGACGTGTGTGCTGTCTATGCATGTATATATGACGTAACGTGACGTGTGTGCTGTCTATGCATGTATATATGACGTAACGTGACGTGTACGCTGTATATGCGTGGAAATATTACGGAACGTGACGTGTGTGCTGTATATGCATGTATATATGCCGTAACGTGACGTGTGTGTTGTATATGCATGTATATATGACGTGACGTGTATGCTGTATATGCATGCGTGAGTTTTGTATTAGGATCTTATTTCACAGAACAACTGACAATAATTTAAAATAATTGAATAGAAGAACAATTATGATATATAACTATGAATGCTAGATGATTTAGGGACTGTGGGAGAGTAGAATGATATACATATATATGATAGGTAAATAATTTACATGCTGAAAAATAAGTTGTACGGAACTGAGCAGAAATTACAGCAGGAGGGCTGGTGGAGGTAGCTTATTCAATCATGGTGTGGGCGATAACCCGAACATCTAAATAGACAACTGTGTGGATGCATGCAAACACTTATATCCTACGAGAATAAACTAAACAACAGTATATTGTATATTTTATCATGGTATATTTAACCCATGTAGTCTTCGTACATTGAGACAATGATATACAACAGTACATCATACCCTATACCACGTTTGTACCATGAGACACGATCTATACATACTATAGCTAATACACAGTACATTCGTACCACGACACAAAACCAACCATACAACATATTATGTCCAATACACAATACAGTTTATACCATATCACATTCGTACCGTGATACAAACCCATACAACTATATCTAATACACAGACGTTTATTCCATGGAACTTTCGTACTATGGAAAACAAAGAAAGGTTAAAAAAAACTCCTGTGTGCTGGGGAGCGTATTGGGGACATATTAAAAATGAGTCCAGAGCACCTCTACCACAAGTTCAATTTAAACCTGATTTATTAAGAGAAATTGGCTAATAATAATTGCATAATCTATATGTATGTTCTTCTATATTACACTAATTAAGTCTGGGGATTACCCCAGAGCATCTATGAACTAATTTCAATGACATGTGATGATTATGCACATTGTGCAAATTTGACAAATAGTATGCTCGAATTTTAATGCAAAACTGATGCATTATTCCTAGGCAAAAAATGGGTTATTATTATGCAAATTGATCAATTATTTTGCATAGATTTCAACCCCAAACTAATTATGTCTGTGTATTGTTCCAGGGCACATTCCAAGTTTCATTCTAATGTTATTAATTCTTTAAAATTATATTATTATGCAAACTAGGTAATTATTATGCATCTATACACCCCCAAAACTAATTAGATCCTCACACTGTCTTAGAGAATATATGTACTAAGATTCATTGAAATAAGATGATAAGTATTGAAAAGCTGCAAACTGACTAATCAGTTAATTAATATGCACAGATTTTAATTTACTAATTTACGCATTAGCCCAGAACATCTATGTATGTTTCATCAAAAATTATCAAATGGTTCTTGGGATATCAACTCCCATTGTTTGCTTTTAAAATATTATATCTAATACACTGTACAGTATACCCCATGTCACTTTTGTACCATAAAACAAAATCATATAACATATCTAACACACTACAGTTTATCCCGTGTCACGTTTGTACCATTGGTCAAAACAATGCAACAACATAGTATATCAAATAAGCAGTACAGTTTATCCCATGGCACCTTTGTACTGCGAGTCAAAACCCAAATACACACACACACACTTATTCAAAATCTGGGAGGAACTTTGTCATCTACCATTGTACTGGTTGCAAATACAATATGGCCTACTGACCTGGACAGAGATTGTAAGATAATGCTTGTTGTCGGGATGAGAGTGAATCATTGTAAATCTGCAAGCACTTTATTAGGCCTTTCCATTTCATTTCTGTAATCGCACTATTTCCAAGGAATAAACTTGATACATTTGACAAGTTAATTTCACTTCTGAGGGTAAATATTCTGTCTGAAAGTAATCCATTCAACCACAGTTCAAAAACACATCCTAAGTAGTTAAAAGACACACCCACAAAGTTCCACTGAAAAGCAGACAATTGTTTGCCATCCAGTTGGATCAGATCACCACTTGTTGTCTGTATGCTGGCATGTAGAAATAAATGGTCGAACCATAAAACAAGGCTTCCATCGTCAGTTGAGAAAATAATTCCACTATAATCCTCCACGTACAATGCTATTAATAGAGTAAATGATCCTTCAACTTCATCAAAGATATTCCCAGAAAGCTCGATATATGAAGTTCCAAGTCCAGACATGAAATATGCCCCACTGTAGATACCTTCAGCAGTCTCAATGAGGTCAACGTCATGTAATACAGCATCGATGTTGTTTCCACTAACATCTTCACTGAGATGAGTCTTATCCAGAGGCCATAATCCCAGAGGCTGTGGTATATCTAACCCAGAATAATTATTCATGTATTACTTCTATGATATTACATTATATATTTTTGTGTTGCGATACCCATGGTGCAGCTGACACATATCAAATACAATCGATAAATATTGCAATTGACAAAAAACAACACAACATCTCATGACAGACCAGCATATGGCTTCGATTGAGTCTGAATTTGATTTGTTGGGAGAAACAAACAAACAACCTGCTCTCTGATTGACCACAGTAGGAATAATATATATATAATATTATAAAATATAGTCTTTTAAATTTTATTTACCCCTCCCCCAATATAACGTACTGTTATATTTCCCATTAACCTGTGTCGCCTGTTTACAGAATGGAATGTTCCGCTTATCATTGAATGTTATCATTAAACCTATGGCCTACCTGGTGTTGGACAGCTGCTCTTTATATTGTCGCACATCGTTTTTTCAGAATAATAATAGCACCATGGATGCGATGATCCATCAGGGTTTCGACAATAATTGTGATGGCCAAGACCAGTATATGGATAGTGAGCTGACTGAATACGTAATTCTGTCCAATACATGCATGAATCATCTCCTCTTGTTCCTCTGTAGTCCTCTCCATTGTCGTTAAGAAAACATTCAGAGGTAGTATTCACTGTAGTAAAATAAACTGTTTTAGACGATTTTATGTCCACAATACCACATCTTGAACAGCCAAGGAACGTTTGTTTCGGATCACCCCTCCAAACTAACCCTTGGCAGATTGGACCACTACAGTGCGTATTTAATAGGCGCCCTTAACGTCAAGGAAGGGAGATGTGACAAAAATAAACAGCCAATCAGCTATCTTGTATCAAAATACAGCTGAGCGTTCTTTTTAACAGGCGACCCAAGCAGAACAGATCATGCAGTTTGTCAAGATAACCATGCAATTGAGGCATTACTAGCTGAAAGATATGGCTTTGTTACAACGAAGACAGGGAGTAGCAAATCAGGAAACTGTTCAATGTTCAACAGTTAAATTTTTGAATGATCCGTCGAGAGGAGTTTCTGAGATATTCTTTCAGAGTTGACAGTTTCATTACTTTGTTAAAACATGGTCGACATAAATATTTGTCATTTTGCTGACGAAGTATGCCACGAACAGCCTGCAACCTCGGCATACACAGTTTTTGACAAATACAGCGCCTTCCCAACAGGTGTATCCAATCAAACTTGACCATTTGTTTAACATAAAATACGCGTTTACCCAGGCTGGTCCCGCACGGGTTAGTGGAATCGGCAATGAGTTGGCAGCAACAAACCGTTCGATTCGGACGATGACAAGACCATATCCAACGAACTAGAGTATAACTCTCCAGCGTCAACATAATATAGATAGATATATAAGAAATATGTTGTTCAAATTATTCAACACTGACTGTATGAAGAAACACATTTAGTAACTTGTTTGGCCTCCAATGTGTTAACGTCTTGGCAACATTATAGCACTGTATGCTACCCATAAATTATAAAGTAAAATTTGTGTGGCCTCTATACCGTAGCACTACTGCTAATAACGCATGGAAGCCTAAATGTGCCAATGATTCAATAATGGTCATGGTGAATGGCAAACCCGGTGGTGAGACAGTAATAAAAATAAGCACAGGTTTACTCCGCCCACCCCACTATGAATTAAATGGCTGATTATAAGGCCATTTTTGAGGGTTTCATGTTTCTTATGGGTAACAATTTTAATGTTAAACTTCTATGCTCTTGTACCCAACCGTGGGGATCCATCATACTAAATAACAGGTGTCAATATTACTAAGAATATTGTCCTTCCTTTTCATTAAAATTACTGATATATAATAATAATAACTATAATATCTCTGAGCTATGAATTTAAACAATGTTTTGATCCCTATTTAACACTTAAAATGAGAATTGCTTGACTCATCAAAATTCTTCACAAACGACTTGAATTTAACTTCCTCATTTTTTGTCCAAACTATGGAAAACAATTTAGTCGCAAATGGTCAGTTACCCTTTAATAGTAATGTGCTTAGATATTATTTGATTTGGACAAGTTTTTTTAAATAAGGAAACTGACGATAACAAATGACATGCATAAAGGGCCTGGAAACAGCTACTAGAATAGTCAGTTCGTTTGTCCCCAGATCGAGTTGACATGAACATGAACCACTGAGTAAATCAGTGTTTACTGCATTCAATTTGTTTCATCACTTGCTATACAGGGTTTCACAAACTGAGAGATATAGCGTTCATTACTGGTTTTATAACAATTGTATCGAATACTTGTGAATTGATTATGGGTTCAATATTGTGTATATTGTATCTCCCGCTGTCATCACAAATTGGCCAACCTGCAGATACTTTACCATCTTGAATTTTTAAGGTGAATGTTCCGGCGAACCACTCCACTATCACCTTGAAGTATTTCATTAGGACTATGTGTATGTGACAATGCCCTCACAGTTTAGAATCAGTTTACCAACAGCCAATCATATTGCTTCTTTCTACAACGCGCTTGGAAAGCTTTCAAAATCTTCAAGGCGGGGCAAAGTCACGAGACGCGCACCACTCTACCATGTATTTCCACAGGGAGCCCAGGAACTACAATCAACTGTAATACGCAGTCTCTATGAGCGGGGGGGGGGGGGGGTATCGGCTGGTATCTAGTGTAAGAAATAGACAAGGGATGAAGGCTCCAGCCAGCTCACATTTTTTAAACTCGAAAAAACAGACGAAAAAAATAAAAAATAAAATCTAAAAAAATACCAGGTTGAAGAATATTAGTTGCTCCTTCGAATTTCGCCAAAGCCTTACCTACATTTTACCGATATCTGCAGAAAAATCAAGAAAACTACACAAATTGACTCCATTTAGGAATTCCTAACGGTTTGCCCGAACGCACGGCACAGTTGGAGGCGTGGCCTGTTCAGCATTTGTCAACAACCAATCACAAGACTGGTTACGAACCACATCGAGGTCACGACTCGGTTAGCCTTGCTCAACTAGTTCGTAACCAGTCTTGTGATTGGTTGTTGACAAATGCTGAACAGGCCACGCCTCCAACGGTGTCGTTCGTTCGGACTAACCGTTAGGAATTCCTAAATAGAGTCAATTTGTGTAGTTTTCTTGATTTTTCTGCAGATATCGGTAAAATGTAGGTAAGGCTTTGGCGAAATTCGAAGGGGCAACTAATATTCTTCAACCTGGTATTTTTTTAGATTTTATTTTTAATTTTTTTCGTCTGTTTTTTTCGAGTTTAAAAAATGTGAGCTGGCTGGAGCCTTCATCCCTTGTCTATTTCTTACACTAGATACCAGCCGATACCCCCCCCCCCCCGCTCATAGAGACTGCCTATTACAGTTGATTATAGTTCCTGGGCTCCCTGTGGTAATAGTGTTGTCGTCACTGCTGAGTATTATAGAAGACTAGGTGTTATATTTCAAAGCTCATGATGTCACTGCAACATATATTGGCAGAAATTAAGCCAAAGACATCGGAAACGCAAAGCTCCAAGCGCATTCTCCCTCCCAGAGTTCCTTGCGGCTAGAACACTGATATATTCGTAGAAATAGAACTCTGCTCGGGAGATTGGCATCGACCAATCAACGACGAGCATAAGATCTCGTGGTGGCAGAGATATATTCGTAGAAATAGAACTCTGCTCGGGAGATTGCTCCAAGCGCTTACTGGCAGTCATTGTAACAAAGCTTTCTATTGGTCGGTAAACTTTCTATCGCGCAACCACTTGACATACACGGTTATGAATAGAATTACCGCACGGTGTTGTAGAGGGAGGAATGTCCGAACGGAGCAACACCGTGCAGGCGGACGATGATACTTTACTAAATCCTTAGTATAATTCTATAAGTTTAATGGGGCGTTATTTCGTCATTTAATTCCTTATTGCAGCAAAAACTCTCTGTTAATTTATTGTATGTATTTTTTTTCTTTACTTGGATAAGACGGAACCATGGTCTTAGCCTCGGCTCTTAGCATAGCTCTGTCCACCCATGGCCTATAGTGTCAGATTTTTGGGCTGTAATTTAAGTGAGCATCCCGGATCTGTTATCACACTTTAATTGGAAGTGCAGAGTCCTAATACCAAGAAATGTCGAACAATTTGTTTATTGCTAAGTCACACAATTCTGTTTGTTATGTATGTGCCTTGACCTCAAGCACTACTCGTTCAATAACTGCACTTACTAATCAACCAATGGTAAAGCTGCGTTTCAATAATAGGCGGCGCTCGGTCTTCTAATTGGGTGATATTAATGCATGGTAACTGGGTAACCTGGCGATATGAGTTTCAATATTCGGGGAAAACACAACAATCTACAGTAATCACAAATCATATTACCAATGTCGATTTAATTAACACCGTGAAAATGATTGTAAACAATTAGGTATTATTACTTATTATTATTTTATTTGACAGAAAAGCAAGACTAATTAATATTAAATTTCGTCAGAACTTTCAACGTTTAATTAACGTTTGTGGTTTCTATGTTAATTGCATGAATGAAGACATTACAATTATTAAACAGTGCTGGCATATTGGTTGGCATCTCTTAGTTCGTCTATTCTGGATAGCGATGAGAGACTGTAATGGCAAGCTACTGAAGTTACTAGCATTAATGGGGGCAGTTAGAATTAGATAAGTTTGGACCGTTTACAGCAAAAAACAGGCTGTTTCTCTGTACACCGCAAGCTCGTCCTTTGGGAGTTGCCGGAATCGGTGGCGCTGCAAATTATTAGTATTACAATAAAAATCAAATTTAGCTACAGGATACTTTTCTTCTTTCATTTCAATTTTCCTATCCACCGTAAGACAAACAATATGTCGTCTGATGATTGTCATGTTTCAAGCCGCTAGCCGCGTTCAATTCATCGATCCCTACATCAGCCATATATCGCGTGATATACCGCCCTCCCGTATATATTATATTATATTATATTATATTATATTATATTATATTATATTATATTATATTATATTATATTATATTATATTATATTATATTATATTATATTATATTATATTATTTCTGGTTTATTTTTTTTATAGCGGAACCTTACCTTCTTCACATGTGTGAAATGCTTCAACAACTTCATATTGGACGAACGCTGCCTTAAATACTTGCAAACAGTGAACCATTCCCTCCAAAGGATCAATGATGTGTCCAAAAGAACCGACTCTGAGAAATTCTACATTCGACAGTTGACGAAATGGCGGTGTTATGTATTTGATCACCAGTTTCCCATTTCGATAAATACGTATTTCCCCTCTCCGGTGATCATAGCATGCACCCAGATATTGCCATTCATTTGCTATGATGATATCTTCAGCAATTACTTCAAACATAACACCGTCTAGTTTGATTTTCAATAAAAGGTCGCCCCCAGAGTACCAAAGCTGCATGACCACGTCATCGTTAGTGTGAAGGACTGCGATCATTCCATGATTCTCAATAGATAATAGATACACTGTCACCAAGAGAGTCATCGAACGTTGATTGTTCATGACACCATTAATTGGTATTTCGATGTACGAGTTCCAATCAGCCTTGAGGTAAAATGCACCATCCTGCACTAACGTTGCTGGTTTCACCAAACTTACATCACCAAATATTGCATTGTTACCATTTCCAGAAAGATCTAATCCCTTCGATTTTTCATTAAACAACCATATTCCTATAGGTTCAGTTTTTTCAACTGTTGAACAAATATTTGTTGCATATTAAACATAGCTTCTAGGTGTTGCATCAGTTCGAATAAACATAATTTTCCATTGCCTACAGAAATTGATCATCGTTGAAACATGCAGCCAAATTATAGAAATACCTGGTTTAGTTGGTATGTGTTGTGCCAAGAATTAAGTTTTGAAATCTAACCTTTTGGACAGAACTCCTCAGGTGCACCAGTGTCGCAATACTTATTACCGTTATATGTTTTACAATATGGTTGTTCAATCGAATTTTCACCTCTACAGTAAGCATCCGCATCATCAGACACTTCGTTACTCGTAACGTGAGTTTGGAGTCTACATGACTCTCCACTTAATGTTGTTTTGACGTGTCCTCTGTAGTCTAAGCCTTGAATATCGTGGTAGCATTCGTCGTTGATTTCTTTTGTGAATAGAATTAACAGAGACAGTGTAAGTCCATAATCAGAATGTTATTATACACTAATGGAATACAAAAATGCCAACAATGTTATTTTATTGTATCGTTTTAAAGACATGCGATATTGTATTGATTTGTATTAGTGACAGAAAACAGTTGAGTACTGTTTCCTTTGAATAAAGTATACCAGGTTTATGTGGTACTGACATATTGACTGGTAGTCGTATGTAATATCAATATACTTTGATAACGGCACTTACCATGTCTACATGCAAAGGAGGCTCTTTGTGAACAATTTACTTCTTTCCATTTATAGCCACTTTCAAGTCTTAGAGAAAATATGAAATTAAGTCAATTGTTCAAAGTTATATTGAATTATACATTTATATTTAACACTAACTCGAACAAACTCAATTAATGCAGGTATTAATTAATTAATTAATTTAAAAAAAACTCAATGAGAGTTATGCAGATGCCTACGTCTGACAATTAATTACCACGTTATACCATAGTTCTTACAACGGAATGATACTAAATACATCCCTTAAATCAATGTCCTGGAGGATTATTTAGTATAGTACATTAATCCTTTGTTTGAATATTTGGAAATCCCTTAACCCAGTACGAGATATTCCCGTATTTTAGTAGTCATATGTAAGAACAATGCTCATATTGTGTGGACTGGTCATGTATATAGAAGTCATACCAGGTTGTGTTGGATATGATGAATGTGAGTTTATTGGTGGAGCAATACTGCGAAATATTGTTACTAAATGCTGAATGAGTGCTTATAAACATGACTATTTCAACTTCCTTGCGGAGTATTGATGTTAATGACTATTGTTCTACAACAGAGGAAAGAAATTCAACTATGTTCCAATGCAGGTACTTCACAAAAGACGCGTGTAATATACATGCCAATGCTGTTTTATTACAGGGGCGGTGGTCGTCGCGCAGCGCGTGTTTGAATTTCATGGAATCATATATTACACGCGTTGTATACATGTTATGGGGCGCGATGACCACAGACCCGTTCCTTTAATCACTGCGTCTCATGTAATGCTTTGTACTTTCACGCACTTCATAGGAATCGCTGGGCAAAGTACCGACCACAGTTGACGCAACAAACATTGTAGTACTCTTAGTGTGTGTGCATGAGAAACCAATGTGATAGTCTTTCCTATGTTGTATTACAACATTACTCCCGTATGTACACATATAGTCACGTGGTACTGACTGTAACATTGGGCAAAACTCCTCAGTAGAATCTTCACTGTATTTCTGGTGACCAGGTGCCCAATAGGTTGATTCGTTTGCAGTGTCGTATACCCATACACTATCTGACAAGAAAGGCAGAAAAGAGTGTAATTATTCGACTTGTTCTTTCATGCTGAGATTAGTGTTATATATGTTTTACTTTGAGCTTTCGTTTTGCATTGAAGTATGTTTATCGATGGACATTACTGATAAAAAAATGTTTAATATGTAACGTGTTCATGAGCCTAAGTTCAGTTAATAGTTAATGAAATTTGAGTTACTAAATTGAACGATAAAAAACAATTTATGTTGTCTTTAACTTTTGGTTAATTATTAATTAAAGTTCCACTTACGAAATGTATATTGCCCGTAATTCGAAGTTCTGTTAACTGTTAATTGAATATAGATGTTATAGGGAATCCGATTTTGTTGGATGGAGATTGTGTGGTCAGGGACAACTGGGGATTTTAATACGGCCGCTTCGAATTCGTTGAGCCTGCTCTCTGGGAAATGTTTCACAAACTATTTTTGCTTCTGAATAATGCATGAAAATTTTAAATAACCATTCCACATGTTTCCGGATTTTGCCGAGAATAATTATTGTATTCTGCCTTTAGTTTTCAGTATTTTTTTTTTATGATTTATATGGAATTTGTATACAGCCTAATTTGTCATTTTCATAAACTCGCAATGTGAACGTCGGAGAAACCACATATGACTATTTCTGCTGTATTTCTCCCTCCATTCATATCGCGGTATTTTAAATTTGACAGGAAAGTACTCTAGGTAGAATTCATTATTTGTTTATTTATATATATACTACCTGTACAATTTATACATTTAATGTTGTTTTAACACTTTTTTTGGTGAAATTAATTTCATTCATTCATTCATTCATTAACCCTGAGGTTAACGTCGCCAACCCAGCTGCTATTCCTTACAGCCGATTAATTAAATATATATGACGTGTTAAGTACTTCGTGTGATTGGCTACATGCGAGTGAAATGTGTGGAGGCCACGCCTCGAGCACTTAAACTTCCATGTGATAAGTTACAGTTTTTAAAAGTAAAAAAAGCTAGACTTGATCTGTCGTGGGAGTGGGAGTCTTGGGGTCAAGGAGATTCTTGGGGAGTTTTCGGCAGGCGAGCCAGCCTTGGCAGGCTTTCCAAAGGGCGACTGAGACGAGAAGTTGACACGATTCCATCTGTGTGTGTGTCTTTGCTTGGTCGAAAGGGTTGTGAACGTAACGATCCTGTGTACCTGGGATAAGACGATAATTAAGCCATGTATTTCTTAGCGACTCTGTGCGAGCTGCTTTTGGCTAGTGAAAACAGCTCAACAGCACAAACTCAACTATTTGACAATCCTGAACAATGAAATTTAGATGTGTTGTAGGGGCAATCTTGTTATACCTATAGGAGAATCTAATAAGCCCAAAATACAGTATTGCCGAGTGTGTTTGCGTTTGACCTGTACCAAAGTATGTGAAATTGTGGATGCATTGTTGCAATGTGTTGTTTTAGCTTGATTAATTTATAAGCAATATATCAAATATAGAAATGTTGTTAGCAAAACATCGATGTAAATTGTGAAATTGTTCAGATTATTCTCGCGATGACAAATAAAATGGAGGGGTCACCACGGGGATTCTAGGCAACCACACACGCTAAAATCGCAAAAGCTCACGGGTTATTTGTGAACAACATACGCTACGGCCGTCTGCCATATGCACAAGTGGTGACCCCCTCTCCCGCCTACTTATACTGACAAAAGTACGCCTCACAGTATGTGACTTCGCGGGGGTACGCTGTGCACTCATTGGTGGGAGTGGTTTCATGTTTCAACATTTAACCAATAGAACCAATAGATAATTTCGTCACTAACGTATGATATTATTTTCTACACTTCTGACTAATTAGCATAAAATTAGCATAAATTCCCACGCTTACATTGTATTTATCGGCGTCTTTGTGGTCTGGACGAACTTTTCATAACAGACGTGCTGCGAAATTGGTAAATTGGAAGCAATTTCAAAATTTCATTTTCGGGTTGAACACTTTGCGTTCATTATATCATAATTCACCGTTATATTTTTTCACTTTTTATAAGTCTATTGTTGTAAAAGTTAAAATATTTGTTTTGTTGTAATACATAAAGCAGCAAACTATTGGTATTTTAGAAAACCTGTGCATTGTTTTCAACATTTGGAATTTGGCACTTTGCCCCAATCTCAAGTTCGTTAACACATTATAATAAATAAATGGCCACCATATGCCTCGGATTTGGTAACAATCAGACAAATGTGTACCAATTTGCTAGTAACTTTAGAAGTAAATGATTTTTTTAGACAAGATTTTCGTTCTAAGTTCTAGTGTAACGACTGGAAAAAATATGTCTTAATGTTATTCTTGGTTTAAACATATTTCAATGCAAAACGGCCACTCTAATTGAGACGGGTGTAGCCCTGTTCGTCCGAAATCAATCAAGTCCTGAAAATGAATTTGTAGTAAATGACGCACACAACAACTTAACATAGTTATTATATATTGCGTATATTTTTGGAATATTCTTTAGGTTTTGGATCATGAAATACAACTAATTGACAATTGGTTTGCGATATTTATCTTTTCCCGCCTTAAAATCATTAAATGGTAACAGTGAGAAGGATGAAGTATGCTGCGCCTTACCGTGAATTGCATTGTACGTGGTGTACGTTTCTAAAAATGTCTGAACCTCCCACGTGTCAATGGTGGCCAGATCGGCACCAACACTAGCACAGAAATCTACAGCCTCGTTCCATGTTGCTTTTCGAGTGGGTACGTCATAGCAAGTATGTTCCATGTGATCAGGTTGTCTCACGTACAAATCTACACAAAAAATGAATACACACTAGTATTTGCGGTACACAGCGAGTGTAGTTAGCAAGAGGGGAATAGAGCTAGAAGCCCTTCATCTTCTGGGGTGAGAAACAGCGCAACCGACATGATGCAAATAACATGCAACCTTGAGTTGCAGATCACCCAGCTATTAACAAAGAATCTATTTGTCCTTTCGAGACCTGTTTGCCTCAGCCCGAAACCTCAAGGTCAAGAGGTACATCTCATGATTTCCGGATCCCTTCGCATGCACGACAATCGCACTGATTGTACTAGACATGTATGCATTCCCACCATTCCCATCATTCATGCTGTGTTAAAGAAAGTACTGGTAATACCAAATTTAATAGTGATATAAAGTAGTCACACCGAATTAGCCAGTGAGACCATGATATCTATTCATCCTGTCTTTGGAAGTAGCCTGGTCCGTATGCCTGTCACATATGAGGCAAGACCATGGCATATTGCAATTACATACCCGGAAGAGAGTATCTGACAATATTGCTAGGCTCTAGTGTGAAACCACCATTTGATTTTAAAAGTATAAATGAAGATGTTTCTATGATTGGTATGGCAGGTGAATCTATTCTATTTATCTATTCTATTCTATTTTAGTGATTCATGATAACAATTTCTCGTCCATCACAATTAAAAGATACAGGGATAGACTAGGGCTGGCAGTTCATGCTTACACCAGCATTGACCGATCTAAAAATATGCCATTGGAACATTTGATGCTCAAGACAGTTTTCCTGCTCCTAATTGCAGCCCTCTCATTTTCTCCCCACTGCAATCTGATGGGTTAATAATGGTGAATACGAGGATTAAACAATTGAAAAAGACGAGACTCTTTGCATCTCTCATTATTATACTCTCATTATCACTACAATAGTGAGGACCTGGGGGAATTACTGCATTGTCTAGTCAGAGCACTGCACTGTTATCACTCTAAAACATGTGCTATTAGGTGTCACTCTAAACATGGAGTATCAACATACAGTCGTCCCTGATGATGATTAACCGATGGATGAAGCACACAATTACTCAAGCGTATATTACCTTCAAAGATGAACTCCCACGATCCCATTATGCAACAGATTCGGGGATTGACTAATTTTCTGGCTTTTTAGATAGGGCGTTAATCGTGCACGTTTTAGCCACGGGATTTTGCCAGACACCAAAAAAGTCAGAGAACTACCTATTAGGCGATGTTTTCCGTTTAGAAAAGATTTCAGTACGAATTGTTTTATTTTTGAGAGTCTCTTTTATCCTTTGCGCTGGCCCATAATACCCTTTGTTATTCAGGGTGTTATTTCCCCATCATTATAATTACTATTCAAGTTAGTCAATCAATCAAATATTTATTTTGCCTAATAATGTACACATGTAATTCACAAAACAAATTAAAAGAATCAATTACAAATATGTAAAATAGTAACCAGAAATAGCCGTTAGAAATAGCCGTTGGCTAATCTAGCCTGATTCCTCAGAAACAAATGAATTTGGTACTTTGGAATGAGTAAAAAAAGTTTGAAATCTATCATGATAACTTTTTGATACATGCTGAAAGAGTTGTGATATAGAATTAGGAAAATGTCCATAAAGGCTACCAAAAACGAAATGAAGGTGAACCAGAAATAGTACGTACAATTTGTTTTTGAATAAAATTATTGGATGTAAATGAGTTTTATAGATATTTCTCCAGGTTTCCAACATATGTGAAATATGTGGCAAAATAAATATTTTATACAATTATACAATAATAATAAAGTTGACCTTGAAACATGTTTTCGTAATTTATATATGATACATGCTTTGACATTTATTTTGCTCATCACATGATCAATGTTTTTTCCAATTAATTCAAATTGTGGTCCAGCAGCACATCAACATATTTAGTACACTTTACCTCACTAATGATTTGGTTTCTAATTGTCAAACTCCCAAAAGTCGCGACTTTTGTATTCTTACCTCTGAATAGTATATATTCAGTTTTGTTAGTATTTATTGCCAGTTTATTACAGTCGCATCAGTCAACTATTTGAATTAACTTTTCATTAACATAATGTAGGTCAATACTGTTCCCAGATTGAAATGTATGAAATAAACTGGTGTCGTCTGCAAACTGACTGATATCAAAGTACGTAGATGCTAATGCAATATCATCAACATAAAGAAGAAACAAAGTCGGACTAAGTACAGACCCCTTCAAAACACCGCATATTATTGGAAGCGAGTCTGATGTTACATCATTCACACTTACATGTTGTTCCCTTTTTTGTAAATAACTGTCGATCAAGTCCAAAGGTAGGCCTCAAATACCATATACAGATAATTTTCTGAGTAAAATTGAGTGATTAACAGTGTCGAATGCCTTTCTAAGATCTAAGAAAAAATCCAAGAACTACATTCCCTTTATCAATTTCATCTAATGCCTTTTGTGCTAGGTCCATAACAGAGAGTTTAGTACTAATTTTTTTCTCTAAAGCCGTACTATTTGGAATACAATATATTTAATTTATTCAAATAAACAGTTAATTGTTTGTTGATTATTTTCTTGAGACAGGTCTATAATTACCAGGGTCAAAAGGAGTTCCCTTTTTGAAGATAGGGGTAACCTTTGCTATTTTAAGAGCATTTGGAAAGTGTTAGATAGTGTTGATAGATTTAGAAATTAGTTTTAGTGAACTCTACATTAATACATTACGTATATGTTTCGACCCGCTACATCGCTCACACTGATTACAATGAGACAATGATTGCGTTAAACACACATGTGAGTTTATTTAAATTTAGTTTGTTAAAAACCCGTGCTCCCATTTTTCTAATTTGGGGAATTTTCTTGACAGTCACTAACGGTCTGAATTTCCAGCAAACTGGGAATGGGTATGCTTTGGGTATGCTTTGTAGTCTGTCCACTAAGTTTAATCCAATGATTTACATTGGTATGGTAAGTATGAATGAATGAACTATTAAAATACACAAATTCCTTGAAATTTTACATAGTGAAATCGTATCATCATCGGCCTGCCATCACTACATTTTTCAAACATTCCTCAGTAAAGTCAATAACAGAGATAGGGGACACATGAGTGATTCTCTGCGCATGTGCGCAGTCACAACATTGCTGCTTTGAATAATTAGCTTGGGATCTGATTTTTTATGAAATTTTATTTTGAGATCCTTTCATACAACCTGAATCAGTATATTTTCAATAGTTACACATACCTGAATTACGTGAGCAAAACTTGAACAATCCCGTACTGCCCAAGCCAGTTGAATATCCGACGTAATTAACCGGTAGTGGATACGGGTCAAACCATTCAAATATTAGGATACTATTACATAGTATTTTAAAATGTCCATCTTCGAGTGTTATTAAGACAGTATTCCAAACGTTCGCTTCAAAAATCTTAGGTAATCGATACATTTTCTCGATTGGACACTGAGCGCATCGCCGGATTCTAGTTAGGGTGTTGTTTTCGATGCCAATTTCTATCTCATACCTGTACTCTGAGTACCCAATGACCTCAGACAAAGCAATAAAGACATTACCCTGGGCCTTCACAAGAAATACTGTATAGTCCATGAACACCAATGGACGCGCTGCATCAAATCGGTAGTAGTAGGTTTCATTTGTTTCGGCGTGATGAAGAATACAGGCTAATACATAAAAAAAAACAAATAGTTAGTAAGCTTTTGAAATCAACATGATTGCAGATTAGCGAAAATTAATAATTGACAAATCGGTTGATATTAAACAAAGGTGAGAAATATAACATATAAGTTGTATTTTGTAGTCACTGATCACTAGTGTGCATATTGATGAGGTATAAGTGTGCTTAAATTGCTGGTTTAAATGTTAATGTTCTAATTAATCGTGTCAATAGTGTCTTACGTGTAAAAGTAGCATAAACTTCGACTTCACACAGTGTCAGTATTCCCAATGACTCTAGATATATACTGACTATATCCCCTATGTTGTCACACGTAAACACATGGCGTACTACGAGGCTTGTATCTTCCAATGCCTCGCCGCACTGTACATTCAAATCAAAGGAATCTTGAATTCCAACTGTAGCAATAGCACCGGATAATTCATCAGCTAAATTGTAGGTAATCAAATTAGTAAATTTAATGTTAGATCGTGTATTGTGGAATATGATGAACGTAATTTAAATTATTTCGAAATACTATATTGGCAGCGGACAGCCAAAATGAGAACATGGGAACACAGCCTTTTGCAGATTGGACTTTTATCTGTGGAGTGATCCGTTATAAATAGTAACGACAAGACTTCAACAACAGTTACACATGTATATGTAGCTCAATAATGGAATACGAACACCAGCATACACTAGTTTCACAGTGATTATATAGATTCACCATGAACGAATCGCTCACCTAAGAACGGTGTACATGATGTGTCACAGACATTGTTTATTTCTTACCCTAAAAGTCTTTTTTTGTAGAAAAAACCCACTCAACACTGAATATTTGAAACAAGGATAAAAGTTACTATAAATAACGCCTCGTTTCCCTCATAGGTTACCGGTTTCTTCCCGAAAATATTACTACTTCACACATAAAAAAATGACCTTTCGCCCCTAAAATAGCTTGTGTCGGTCCTTTATCTGATTTCTTTTTATAATAACTTACCACAGCAATCCTGCCGATTGTAAACTAATATTTTATTCACAATATAAAGTTCACGCAAGTCGACTTTCCACCATGGTCTGTTCTCATAGTCTGTTTGATAGCAAGATAAATCAAATAAGTTTGTAGATTTCCATCCATCAACGACCGAACTGGACAATCCATTGTATTCCGAACTTGTGCTTGTCGGTTTTCCAAATGCAACATTGCGCTCAGTTGTGCAACCTATATAATATAAATTATAAATAATTCAAATCCATTAACATAGCACAGGCACGGCTGTTAAATACTGCATAATAACACAAGGAAGGTACATTGCCTTGGACATAGTCATGGAATATATGTGAAGTAATATGTGTTTTCACATATTAAATTCGAGATTAGGTCAAACATATAATTCAGGTACATATTTTTTAAAAACTGTAAAATATAGCATAGCTATCAAATGTTTGCATCTGTCACAACAGAAAAAAGGAATAAGAATTACGATTGAATATAATACTAATAAAATATCTAAATATAGTAGAAGATAATATTTCCTGCACATTGTTTGTGACGTAGGAGATTCGAGATTCATACACGCCATTTCAAACAAAGCGACGTGGTTTAACGCGGAAGCACCTATACTCAACCTATGAATTGCGTGTTAAATATGTTCGTAAATGTGCCTGTAACTTTAAATTAAGGTGATTCAAATGGTAGTGACAATTATGAAATAGTCACCAGTGATATCACTGTAGGCTAAATCACAAACATGGACATTAATGATGGTTAATGCACCTAAATCTAAGCTTAAACAATATGATGATAAGCTACCATTGACCAAAGACATCACTTAGTCTATACCCACACCACATTCGGATACTGAGTGGAACTATAATGTGAATCCATTTATTATAAATCAATAATCAATTAATTTTAACGTATAAATCATCATACATGTTCACTCTGTTAGTCTGGTTGGCATTTACCATATATTCAATATTCAGTCTTGTTGGTGGAATCGAACACGCCACTCGAATCATCTCAGGTTAGCCGAATTGAACCAGACTCTACAATCGTTATGGATGAATGACAATAGACAAGTGACAAATGACAAGTATTATAAGCATTATGGATGGAATACGATAGTATAACCAGACCCTACAATCATTATCGATGAATGACGACAGTACAACCAAACATTACAAACGTTATAATAAATGAATGAGGATAACACCACCAGGAAAGGCCATGCGTGATCCTGGACTACTTTTGATGTACAAGTCCACGTTTATGAGCTTGAATGATACATAATTCTATTTCGACTCTATGTGTTGGTTTCAGTACAGTCATTTGGATGAGAAATGATGCTTTGATGATGTGTTTAGGTAGACATATTCCTTTATAACTGGCTCTTTTGGAGAGTGGCCACTGAAGCAGCCTCGCCGGAAAATCCGATGAGCGATATATTTACCACCCCAACTATGCATTCACAATTATTTTTATAGCAGTGGTGAATAACTTACCTACCCATTGCTGGAACAATTCTTTACTGGTGATCTTACACCATAGATTGTCTGCAATCATGGTGAAATTTTGACATCTACATTGCCCTCATTAAACCACCACTACCATTTAATGAAGGAAATGTCAGGTAGCGGATTTCAATACAAGGTTCGAGCAGTGAAGGCTATCACTGTCTTACCAGCACACCGCTACCTGAAGACTAGCCAGTGGACATACCCCATTCATATGAATCTGTATGTTTTGGTATTTTCTTCAATGACAATTAAATATTAGATCGTTGTTCCTGTTATCAGGGATACCAAAACATGCAGCGTGTGGTTGCCAATGCCAAGCAAACAGATGTAGCAAATCCATGTCCCTCCCATTTGAATCAGAATAACAAGCACTTCATCAATCAGATGACAGTTTTGTCAACAAATTCTATCGCATACTGATGACGGATTTCCACATTACCCAGGGACACTTCAACATTTATGCATGCCAGGGCTGTCAATTTCCTTCCGTAGGTGTATGGACCACAATGTAACTGTTCACAGGCTTTGCCATTCTGTCAAGAAATTATTTTCATTCTCACACCTAGTTTGACAAACGAGTATGCAGATTTATTGTATATAGCAATGCTAGAATCACCAACACATCTTTCTGCCTAATTTGTTTAAAATCGCCATGGAAAGTCTGGAGTCTGGTGATTTGGGAAACACTATTGGTAATAGAGTAACTCTGAAATTTGTATTTGTTTGTACCTGCCATGAGGCCATCAGTATTCAGTATTATAAATTATAAAAATAACATTTCCATAATATCCAACTAAGGCCCGCCACAAACAACAGATAACAATAATATAGCATAATTGTATAGGTTATTATTTAATAAGAGTAACTCAATGTAGCATTTTCGATCTGATACGATCTGATTGTATCGTTCCATTTAGAAAGAGATTGGGAATTAAGAGATCAGTTGAAGTCTCCAATGAGCATTCATACAGCAAAAACATGTTTTGGAAACATTTTACAATTTATTTATCCTAATAACAAGAAATATATATTTTATAACTCCTTGTGAAATGTTAATTGTCGGTCTTTTAATGTGAGGCAAATTTCTAACATATAATACCTCACCTACCTGTTCCTTTCCTCACTGTGCCATGGTGAGAAATATGTACCGACAGCAGCAAATATATATGATGGAATGAATTGCAAATTTACCTGAGATTAATCAACAATATTAACCCCTGGGTCATCAGTCAATTAGTTTACTATATACCAAACCGTTTATTCTCGATGTATAATACACATTATTACCTGTGATGCTGCCGTATATTTCTATTTCTGAAATCCACAAATCACTGGACCTCCAGGATTTCTGATTTAAACGTACCACGTCACCCCTAAAAGAATAACACATGAAATAACAATAATAATGCCCTTGATGTGGTAATTTAATATAATAGTACGAAAGATAGATAATATATGAGGTATGCAATAGATACTAAACAGGAATTAATAAATTATAAATACAGTGCGGAAAGGTTGTAAAAATAAAGCTGTATTAATTATATTCAATGTGCATTATGAATTATAATTTATTATTTAATATTGTTATTTGATACTGCATGTTCGTAAATAAAATGGGTTATGGTTTATAATGAACTATATACGTTGTCCTTGTAAGCATACATATGAATATTTGTTCGATGAAACAATAAAATTCCTCACTACGTATGAGCTTGCGCATGTGCACTGATTATATTGGAAGGAATAATAACAATCACTATATGCTCGTGCACGTGGTAATGTGTTTATTTCCACACCAATGACAATTGTATTAGTTTGGAACCATAACAAACATTTTTTTAGTTATGATAAATCAGTAGCATGAACTAGTACAATATTATCAGAACAATGTTTTATCTTTGATTAATTTATCCACCATATTTTAATGAATATATCAGATGTTTTATTCCAGATGCCCATCTCATTTTAGCACAAAATAGTGTGTTCATTGAATTACCCGTGCCACAATACCAATTTACAATATCGAACAAGAAATATTAGAGACTGCATAGATGTTTTGTGAAAATTATACATGAACAGATTTCTTTCAAAGAACATACGCATGTATTCTCACTGATTTTGATGAAAACCCAAACAATCAATCAATGTTTAGCCTGCTACTGACAACACAATATAACCTTCGTTGTCATATGTGTAAAGATGCTGTGTGATGAGCTGTCTCAGCGAGATAGACTGTGCCTCCTTGTTGATATATGAGATTAAGTTTGTTCTCATGACCAGTGGTGAGACAGAAAAAGCAATCTTACATAGCGACGATGTTGAATTCTCGTAAAATCTACTCTTTGTGTATGTATACAGTATTTGTTTATGCGACTAGTAAAAACGAAAAACTTCCACCTTTTGTAAATATGTAAAAGCAATGATGAACTATATCTTAGAGTGAATAGTAATGTTTATCGGTCGTGTTCATTGTCAATCAATTTAAATAATTTATAAATTCCAATACGATGTATTGTCTTTGTTTATTATTGTTAACTATTATGTCATAAACATGAACTATACAACAGTCACCTTATTTCTTCGAAGCACTTGAAAGAATACATTTCGAAAAACCTTTTAGACACAATTAAGTTACACATTGTCATGATTCCCGAGTCACGAATTCCCGCATCTACACTGGCGCCATACATGGACATGCTTTCATCTGTCAAAGAAACAAAGGTTATGTTTATGATATGAACTTAAGTTAATTACAAATTGTGTTTGTTATATTAACTTCACTGCCAATATGAATTACCACTGGAGTACAGTAGCAAAAAGAAGAGTTACTTTTGGGTAAAACGCATTGATTAAGAAGAGCACCAAGATTGCATCAATTAGTGTTCCCATGAACCTTCCAGAAACAAGTGAAGTTAATATTACTGCCAGACGCACGAAACTAATTTAAAAGCATAGTCTAAAAAGCAATATATATAATTTAATATTAGTCAAGAAAATAGTGTGTTACAATTTTCAACTGAAATGACATGTGACATATATATCTGTACAATTTCAAGAAAGAAGAAATAAATTAATATTCATAAGTTGTTCGTTTATTATAGAACATGTAAAGGTCATATTAAAGACACTTGTTAATCTTATTAAACTAATACACATAAGATTATATAGGGTAAAGTAGCTGGAAAACTTTCATTCAGGACTAGAACATATCTGAAAGTTCTGTTGATTCGAATTCCTATCACTGCCGTCACTGTGCTAGCCTGACACGTAAGCGTGAGTGGCACCCTCGCCGGCTGAACGGCATCAGAGCTCACTAACGCCTGGCAGACTAGTGTATGTCGTGTCGGCAAGATCAATACTGCGAATTCGCAAAGTTCACGACTTCGAGCAATGCGTTTCAACGAATATTCATTTTGGTGGCCATGGTAACACCGTCAACCAGAGACGTGTTTGCATTGTCGGCAAAAATCACAAGACTGTTTTCAACAAGAAGATAAACATTGGGCGGAAATTTGCCAGCACCTCTTATCACACATTATGTCAACAAACAAATAAACTCTGCCATGAATGGTTAATCTCATCGTCCGAATCGCACAGTTTCGCTAAAACCGGCCATTCATAACCGGCTCACGAACCCGTGCGTGATCGTGTTAGGAAAAGCTGTATTTCTCTGCAGCTAAATTGAGTTATTTGATTGGGCGCGTCAGGAGCTGGCCCACCAATCAGAGTTGCTGTATCATAAATGTGAAGATCGAGAAGCTCATCACAGAGTAAAACAATATGGGTGTGTGTGGTTTTGCTGATTCATCTGGAGTCAAGAACAGAAGGTCTATATTCGTTGACACCTTTCCAAAATTCCAACTTTGAAAATTGTTTGTGGGCAAGTGAATGAGGACGATGGAATGTCTAAATATTTGTGCAAACTGTTTTTTAGTAAACTGACAAAACTGTCGAAACTGAAACGTATCGGTCTTCGTTGCGACTGTTTTTGCAACAAACACGTCATTTTTCTCAGATACAGCATTAAGCGCTTTCTTTGATGATCAGTGAGCTCGTTTAAAGAAAAAGCTAGCAACACGTTTATTCCGCCATTTTCGTCTTTTAATATTGTAATTTCCTTTTCTGAGTCAATATCTAAATAAGGATACGATTTATGCAATAATGATTATTATTATTATTATTATTATCATTACCAAGTAATTCGTAGTTTCTTTCGTGAGTTATGATTGGGTGATGCAAATGAGCCGAAGTGAATCTAATCGTTTGAGAGCGTGCGACATACAGTAAATCGTGATGAAATCTGCCAAGAGAGAGGCTCCGGCCGAATCAATAGTCCTTGGCTGTCGAAGATGGGTTAATCTCTGATGGCTGTCACTATCTGAAGCCTCTGCCATTTGATTGGTACCGAAGTGGAAAACTGAAAAAACTACATCGTTCTGTCAGGCGCGTGTTGGGTTTGGAGCACCGCGGAGGGCGCAACCCACCGAACCTTGGCTATCACTGTGCATGATAAGAATGTACGTTATAAATGAAATACAAAGCATTTATTAGCAATGTGTATCCTCGGGGGCGGACAACCGGGCATTTTCACCGCTTGGCAACCCTCGCGGTGAAAACAAAGGCCGAAAACTCGCAGAAAATGGTATTTAGGGATGGTTGTTGAGACTCCTCCGAACAGTTTTAACAACAAGATTAGCCCCACGTGTGTAACATATATAAATTTGGCTGTTCAGGATTACTTCAAAGTTGAGTTTGTGTTGTTTTCTCGAATTTTCACAGGCTCGACCGGCGTTCCACAGCAGCGCGCACAGAGCCCATATAGAAATGCATGTACAGTGGTGCGCGTCTTAGCAACGTGGAACGTCTTGTGACGTAGCTCCGCCCCCGAGGATACATCTAAAAAAGGGTAATGCACTATTGAATCAATAAAGCTATGATTAGTTATATATCAGCCACAATTCATAGCCTTGCTAAACAACAGTGGTCTAACACTCCCTGTAGCAAGGTACCTAAAGAAGTGTTTTGAAATAAGACAGCAACCCCAGCGACAATTTTCTTTCACAGTTAAGTTCTGCATTTTTCTATCTTTTTATATTATAATAATAATTTTGTCTTAATATTATTTTTTCTGTAATAATTTGTTTAACCTTTTATAATTATTTCTTAAACATTTGTAACCATTGCTAATCCGGGGAAGTGCTAATAAAATTATTATTATTATTAATTATTATTGTCGTATCAAAGAATCTCATTGTGCTGTGAAAAAAGGTGACGTTGCTTATACAGTCGAAATGGAATTATTGGTTGTCAACAGTTGCACTATTATAAACCTTTGAATTACATGAAGAGGATACCGAGCACACTAGTAAGAAAAATTGCACTTTGAGCACGTGACCAGTGAGTAATTGAAAATGCCGACGGCCGCCTCCATGTTAGCAGAAAGTGACAAATTGGGCAAAAATAATTAATAATTCTTACGGTATTTGACAAACACTTTGACTTCATTGATGACGTACATCTCGTTTAAGTAGATTGCAAGCCACATATGACTCTCTTCCGGTTTAGGTGCAATGACAAAACCAGTCACAGCAATGGATCCGTCCAATTCATTGCTTGTTCGAGCAACTGTACCCGCCGCCATATTGGTGTAACTGGTAGCTTCACAACCTGAAATTAACATGTGAATTACAAAGCAATTCCGTGGTAATTGTTATTGTTATGAACACTGGTGGGGGGGGGGGGTTCTGAATAAAATATGGCACGCTAGCCCACGGAGGTAAAAAGAGACAATTTTTTTACCTCCATGGCTAGCCGAAGTAAAAAAACGCATAAAAGGGTGTTATTTAGTTATTTGGCGTGTACTGTGTTGAGGCATATAAAGTGTGCAAAAAGGAATCTTAGAATTTATGTTACCTCAACATGGAAACAGTATGATTTTAGTATGTATATAGGGTATCTATTTTATGTTTCTGCACTTGAAAGGGAGTATAATTTCACAAACATAAGTACGTGTTTAGAGGCTTTTTCGAAAAGCTATACTACAGCATGGGTACCAGGTCTCTGACTTGGAGTCCCCCCCCCACGGGACACAGGTGTTGTGTTTGGGGAACTTGACTCATTTAACTGATAACACTTACACGTAGGGATACTAGATTCGGCCGAAATGAATACACATTAGTGCATTACAATACAGTCCAGCTTTATTCTTCCAAATAATCAGCTGAGGTAACCCCTTGTTCTTCTCTCCCTCTCTTACAAGAGGTTACAAACTCCCTATATTAAATGTCAATTATCTAAGGCGTGGTAGAGTAAACATGTGATCAGCCAATCGCTGCAGTCGTCTCACAGTTAAAGCCTTGCAAAGTTGCCACTACTAAATACAATAAGTAAACAATCTATATATATAATTCCTGAAATATATGTTTATAATCTCTATCCTAAACATGCAAAAATTTAAACCACTACTGTGCAGATTGTAAACTATTAGTATTACTGTGAATTGCACAGACCTAATGTTTTTTATGCTGTAAGTCAAGATGTATGTATTTTGAGTAGACAAGGAGGTGTTTACTCCATAACTAAACAAGATGGCCTTTGGTGGCGTGTGCGCCACAGACTTAAACAACAGCTGGTTGATTCATCTACACAAACGTGAAATAATTCAGGAGCGGAATAATCAACAAATCGCCTGATTCGTCAATATCCCCCATTAATAAGTAATTCTCATCTCTGTCTGTTGTGTTCGTAATATCATATATTATGCTTAAAAAACAAATAACTAGAGTTGTTGTATCCTGCTGTATCGCCAACTAACAGCATACAAACAAAACTGAGATAGCTTTGTAATCGATATGAACAGCCATAATGCTACAGGCGTGGTAAACCAAATATATAACTAAAATGAACTCCAACTACAGGGCTGGTTTAAATAAAGATTATCTTTTTCAAGATCGTACTTAATAATAATAATAATGCCACGGTCAACCAACCAATCACATCAAAGACAATTATGAATAATTATAAAACCATGTATTGAAACGTCACGTCTTCATCGGTTGATGAGCGCCACTTGCAGCCTTGTCAGACGATACAACAAATAACAATTACTATTTGAGTTTATGAAATTCGAACGAGAACAGTTTAGTTGTCATCTTTGTTTTTGTAATGGTGAATGTATTTCTTCATATCACGAAATTCAGCTTTAGGTTGGTTGTTTCTCAAATTTTTCAAGTTGAAAATAGTGAATTTTCATTTTGCTCAACATATAATCTAAAGATCTATATTATCTTCTCGAATCATTTGTTTTTCCGTGTCCACGTGTTATTTTGTTTACGTCATCAACTTGTAGCCTCGTTCACAGATGGTTCACAATGCGCACGGTCGGAGGTCAAGATTTTTTGTTTTACACTGAAACCTACAGACTTCTAATCAGATGATACTCACGTTTTCTTTGTGGAAATATTTCAACTTCACACAGCGTTAATGATGAGGATTTTCTTTCTTCGAGTATAATAAAGACATATCGTCCTAAAATGCCAGGGAAACAATCAAACAGATGTTTGGCCATACCAGCGGAATTACTCAAAGGAACATCGCATATCAAATAATCAACGTTGTCGCTAACGAATGCCATGGCTCCACTCAACTCATCCGCTAGAAGAAACATAGTTTGTTTTAAAAAACATAATATAAAAAGTGAACGTTGAGTAGGTTTGGGTAAATTTGAATATTTTGTATTTGATTGTAATAAATGTGTGCCAATTATTTTAAAATAAAGAACAAAAATAGTGTTTGTTTAGTTGAATAAACAGATAAACTATTGAATGCTAATAGACTATTAAATACTGGTAATAACATTTATAGTATTATGTGAACAATATGGCCACACACGGAGATAAATCATCAAAAACAATTACACTATATGGAATGTATAATATCGTTTTCTCAGTATTACGACATGCACCTTTAACCATCAATCCGAGGGCGCCAACGCCCAAAAGGTTTTCCCCGTTTTAACCACGTATTTCTCCTGTACGTTATTCAACATGGCTGTAGTGAGAAGTATTGTAAACATTTACATTTGCACACATGTAAGTATTTGATTATTTGATCAAACTTACAGTGGTTATTTTCAGCAAATATTTGTACGTTCAACTTAACTCTTTTATTTTACTGTATTGCCCAAAAGTGATATGTATGTTAATTTTATGTTTAATGAGAAGGAGTTTTACAAATAGAACATATACGATATTGATAAATGAATTTTTGTAAGCAATCAGTTAACGACTAATAAAGATTGTATTTACATATTAATTAGAAACATATTTGTAGTACCAAATACTAGTAAATTAGAAAGTAATTAAAATTTATGAAGTTTTAATATAGAATTTTGCTGTCATTTAAATTTAAAGTGTTCAACTTGATGCATAGTTTTGTCAAAATTATACCATTACACTACTCAGGAAGATTGAACTATGTGTTGTTGTTTCGTCTTTTTTTTACTTTATTTATCATGGTTGGCTGACAGGTTTGACATGCCGAACTAGGTATGGTCGGTATCCGATTAATGCTGGTTTTCACACACTACTATTCTTGTAATCTAAATAGACATATTCGAATCAATATTTCCGGATATACATATGTCACCTTCGCCAAAATTACCCTGATTTTATTAATAAGAAACATCCTGCCCAATAGAAACTCGCAAGTTAATTTGCATTATGGTCAAGGTAATAACGTTCTAATGAACGCATGTTGAATTAATTGATCATAGAGGTAAAAATGTATCCATGTTGTTTTCATGACAAATATTTTCAAAATTATATACATACATGTAGTCATAAAATGTTCATAATTTATTAATTAATAATGTTAATTGTGATATTCAATATCTAATATATGTGAATTATACTACATCATACTAAATGTAACTTTCGTTGAGGGTTAGGATTATCCAATAAAACAGCCTATTGGTTTATGGACGACATATATTAAAATTAGTTTTCAATCAATATAGGACATTTAATAAGTATAAATTAAAATAGAAAATGTGAGAAATCAAATCGCTAACAAATTGTTTTGTGACAGCTTTATAAACTACACCAGGGTAAATGGGACAAATAGTCTGGATGCATAACAAAGGTCTGGTAAGATAAAGTGTGAAATTCATTGGAAAGATGGTACTAATATGTTTAATGGATGTTTGCCACAGTAAGACTTGAATCAAACTTCATACACATGGGAAGGCCTTAAACTAAAGTCTTATTAACTGCAAACAAAATGTGAGGGAAGACGTTTTTGCGAACTGTTGCGAACATATTTTCAAGTGTTGATTTCATTTTTACCAAATACAGGGGGCGTCAACCAACAAGTATAGCATACAAATTGAGAATCAATATATATTCTTACAGCAGCAGTCCAGTCGGTTAGTAATAACTATTCTGCTGATGAGATAAGTATCTTCTAAATCAACTTTCCACCATGGGGAGCTTTCTACCTGGGTTGCTGAGCATGTTGGTGGTTCAGTCCATTTCGTCGTTTTCCATCCATCTACTGCACGCATTGCTGTGGCGTTTCCTCTGGTGGAGCTCTGCCATGCAGGTTTACCAACAGCAATGTTTTCATATTTGTAATCAAAACAGTCTACGGGGAAAAAAGATTGTTTGTTTGTACAATTGTTTCATGTGTATGAAACTATATTGCACACACAAAAAAACGACCCTAAAATGTAAGGTCTGGGATGGTCGAAAATTCTCTTTAAAAGTGAAATAGAAAAAAAAATAACGTTAAACAATACTTTTAGGGATCTATGTAAAAATACATAAACACGGTGGACCTCTGTAAAATAAAGGATACAATGAGACCTGGTCTTCCGAAAAGCACAATTAAATAGCATTAATATATTACACTTCATTTTGCCCACGTCTGTTGCATACATACATTTAGCGATTTATTTATATTCATTTTAAACAAACTAGATGTTATCAATGTTATTTATTTATTTTTTCCCAGTAATCTAAATGAATTTCTTTCAATTTGTTACATACGCTTGTTCCAATTTCTTGCCTGATTTAAAAGCTCCAAAAAAATTGAGTTTGATAATCACACTGTTGATAACCGATGGCAGTATTTCATAATAATAGCGCAAATACGAAATTATGAGTTACAATTCCAACTCTCCCCTGCGCGGTATATTTGTAACATTTTCTGTGAACATTTTAGCTGTACAAACATTGTCCTATCATATATTGGCTTCATCTTTCGATGTGAATTTCTTTTTTTTCTTTGAATTCAGAATAAATCTAACCAAATGTCTGTCCCGTGAAAAGTAACCCGCTTAAAAAGTGAATCGAATAATTTTGATTCTAGTTTTACCAAGAAACAAATCACTTTGAGTTTTTATTTGTAAACACTACTTATAAATTTTCCATTGTTGAATGACGCAGTGTTATAAAAGTACGGCTCAAGTGTATTATTTCATCTCATATTTTGGCATTTGGTGGCGCACTTTAACTTCGGCGAGAATCGGAAATCCGGAAACAGTCGACCGTTTCAGGGTAGGTGGGCGTAGCTACAGCACGAGAAATATTACTTCGATACGAGTTCTAAAATTGGAAACGTGGGCATTTCACAGTCACTTTAAAGATTATTCCTAAATACTTGTAATTGTCAACTAGTTCAATAATCGCTTTTGAGATTTTGTGATATTAAATTGAAAATAAAATTCTGAAGGCTTTCACAACCTGTTATTACCATAAGTAAATTATCTGCAAACACATTACAGTTCAATTATTGTCCGTAAATATTAACAGGGTCAAAATTGTTGGCACTGTCCGTGTTGTGAACTAAGATAATGATAACTATATAACCCCCTGAATAGAGAAATAAGAATACTTCAGCTCCACTTTCAGATTTAATGCTATTTAGTGCTGCTGTACAATAATTTAAATATAATAAAATTCCCCCTACTCCAATTTTCAACAATTTATGTATGTAGCAAACGGCAAAGTAACGGGAAAACAAATATTGTTTTTTTTTTAAATTACTGAAGATATATTTTATGATAATTGATCTTAAAACTTATGCTTGAACCCAAATTGAGTTCCAATTTAAAGTCATTAAGATAAGTTTTTGGTTATAACAAATAGAAAATTGTTAATACAACAGATAGAGATCGCAATACCTCAGTATTCGTTTGTGTTTAATTTGTCACCTAATTTATAAATTGGGACTAAGCATTTTGTCTAAAGATTGCGGTACAGAAGAGCATCCCAATAACGAGCCACAACCTTACCTTACCTTAGCGCATCTAGGAGTATTACATTAACTGTTAAATTTACATCCATGAATAAGTAAGTCAGTATTATTATTATTTATTGTATTATCTAAGTGGAAATAACACTCCCAACAAACACAGACAACAATTGACAATCCAACTGACAAAAACAAACTTGATAAGTACAATGTTTATAATTCTTCACTTCTTACCTTTTACAATGCCCAGCACTCCGGGCAATGTCAGTAAATATATTACGAAGATAACCATCTGTTGGAACGGAAAAACAAATACTTATTGAGTCATTGCTTTGCCATTGTCAGTTTTTATGTGATATAATTTTCGGAAAAATAGTCCTGCCCAAAATCTGATTGTGGCATTTAAATTGCTCTTGTCGTTATGACGCGTTGTGCTCTATAATGGTATTATGCACAGCGCATGTACAAAGTGAAAACCGGTGCTAGAGAATTGTTTGAGAAAAAAGTATTAGTGGGTTTAGAAAAAAAATCGTCAATGAAAAAGAACGTGGGAAAGGGTTAATACAAAACTTGCGCTCTGGTATATGTGAATAAAATATTGTGAAAAAAGCAAATTCCTCAACCCTCACCGCAACTCAACTCAGTTGCAAACGGGAAACTGGTTATCATATCCAGACAGAAATTCAGTTACGAAAGCAGAAGTTATATTTTGTAGCAGTAATTGCCTTGTATACATTGTAATGATTTATAAGATGTCGATTTAGATGTTTCGGTGATAAAATATATTGCTGATATTGAAAATGTTTTGGAGAATGCACCAAACAAAACAATATACTGCAAAAAATGACTTCCGAAATGTTGCTGCCGTCTGAGCACTTTGAAGATCGCTATGAATGGGTAGTTTATATTATTAACACGTTTAAGTCCAAGTAAATATAATTGATTGTCAGCAATGTTCTAAAGAATACAGAACCCGGAGTCCTAAAATTATGTATTTTGTTTTCTTTTTTGTATTTAGACAGTGTTGGCTCTACTACAAGCAGTACATATACACACAACCTGCGTCTGTACCTTATCAAGTCAATTATTTAGTGTATTTTATCATACATATCTTAGCCCCTTCACATACACAAGCAATTATGTTGTACAACTAGAATGGTGGAAAAATACGTATAGAAAATATAAATCTCTGATCGAAAATATACTTGCAAGTGTTGTGGAACTGCTTTTGTCTTCATCAGTGAAACAGCGAGAAGTAAGAAGTCTCTCCTGTACGCATGGCGGTGCACATCTAAGTAAATGGTACTTAGGACAGATTATTAACAGATGGGGAAACTACCTACGCCTTTATGCCTATAGCAAATTTACCTATTTTTATTATTGTAATGAATTATTTATCATTTTTTTGATTGAAAACGATTAAAAAACGAGCAAAGCGGAACATAATTTTACACCGCGGCATTGTGTGTATAAAATAAAAGGTAGTGACCAGATTTCAATATGCATATTGTACTCAATGGTGTGTGTGTCTAAAATCGCTTGTTTCTCGTTCGACATTCAGAATTGTATGCAGTGTCATGAATATTATGTAAAATACGATTTTGATGTCAATGTACTGATTGGTAAAGATCTAAGAATACACCTTTTCTTAACGTTGACGAGTTTCAAACTTGAAAGTCGAAATACATATCAATCAATAATTGATTCAAATCATTGTTAATTAAAGTGTCAATCAAAACTGGAAACGCGTTCCTGCAAGGCAGACAATAGCCTACGCAGTTAGTAGTACATGTACATATAATTAACACATCGGTTAACGTCTGTATACATAGTAAAAGATGGGCTGGCCATTCAAATTACTTCTCCCATGATGCACTGGTATAATCCTGGGATTGCGGAGCCATGTTTTAAACAATTGTGGGGATGATTTGAAACATCCTGGGGTTCACATTCATTCGTTTATTATTATCTCCTTTCATTTCTGATTTTGTAAGGGTTTTTTTTCCTGCGATTGTAATTTGTTATTACTCGTATTGATCTAGACAATGAGTTACAGCGTCGAAATTAGGGTGCGTTTTCCCAATCCAGACTTGTTTATTCTCGTTTTTAGCTGTTACTTTCCACCATAGTTAATTATTTATTATTAATAATTAGTTTCTTTAATACCACAACCCGTTCTCTCTGATAATCCTGATAATGGCCAAATTGATTGAAATACAAAATAATGAGAGAATGTTTATGCAACTGACTTGTGTTTGAAAACCGTGGTTTAATAGGTGAGACAAATCTGTTTGAGCTTCCCAAGGCGCGACCTTTCTTTTCGAGTCCGGGGTATGTTCACCCGGGGAAATTTGGAAATCTAGACCCTCTGAAACGCTGTTTCCTACATTTTGGGAATCAATTTTGATGCTACACTTAGGTATATTTCTCTTACAAATATAGATGAGCGTTTCACCTTATTTTATCGTGGGGACCCCCCCCCCCCCACTGCCCAACGGTGCCGCCGCCAGATAATTAATCACGTGTAAAATTCAATGTAAATTTTGTCGGCATCTGTTTTCATTTTTCAAAAATAATTTTATTTTTGAATTGTTTATGACAACTTCCAATACCACACCCATGTTTACCATTGCATTATCTGGGAAGTTTGCTTTCAATCTCGGCCATTGCATGAACAAATCATCAATCGTTTTCGATCAAAACTGATATTTTGGGGACCCTGGGGACAATGAATTGTTACTGTAAAGATGGGAGAATTATAAAGTTAATGACCATAAAGTTGAAAGCATATATTGGCGTATAGGCTGGTAACCACCATAGGCAGATCAAGGCAAGGATCTAGAAGATTCGGGATTAATCTCAATTACTAGTAGAGGTATATCATATCTGAACATGGAAACGGACTTTTTTCAGAGTCCCTCCTTATGGGTTGAAAATTGGTCCACAGAAGGCGGTTGGGGTGTAATATCTTTTCCTTACAGCGCTTTGCTAACATCAACTGCGAACCTCTCCTGTTTCAAGCAACGTTATTTTTTTTAATTACCTGATTTTATTGTTTGACTGTAAAGTAATTTCATCAGAGAGATTGTAGGAACCTTAAGGACAGTTAAGTGTATCTGATTTGTGGGCGAGTTTGAATTGTATGCTGTTATGTTCGTTAAATTACTGGTACATATATTTACATCCAGATTACTAGTGATACATGTCGGAGTAATTTTTGAATCATTTATCTGTGAAGCATTGTAATTGAAACATGCATTATTTGTTAATCGCTTTATTCATTTCGTTTTATACAAGTGCAATAATACTGTATTCTGACTTATACATTGTTTCAAAATACGGATTCTGAAGTGAGACGACGACATGAATGCGAACGTGGTAGAAACCACCACAGTGTGTTCTTTTATTTCAATTTTTATATTCATCCAATTATAAGCTTTCCAACTAATTTTCTTACACGGCCAAGAATTTATCGATGTATATCAAGTTCTGTATCATTCTTACAATTTATGTTATATCGTTGATACCGTGTTGTAAGTCAGCGGGCTTTCCGTTAGTAAATAAATCCCGAGTTTATTAATAAGTCGTTCTTTTGTGGTGATTGGTGTTGGTTGTGTAACAGATAATTTTGCATACTAATTTTTCGTTATATTTCCATAATCACAACGTATCATCCCCCACAAAAGATGACCAATAAGAACATCGTTAAAAGTGGAGCTGTCACAACAAAAAGTACGTGTCTGATGGAAATCGGCCAGACTATTCGGGTTCAGTAATGCTTTATAAACTAGAGAGCGTAAATGTATATTTGTAGAGACCGAATAAGAAGAATCTGGTTATTAAATAAGACGTAACACGAGCTACATTCCCATTGTGTAGTATATTACTGGCGCTGATTGCATACATTCAAATTGCGCTATTTATTGTTCCAAATCTCAGACATTACATAGCAGTAGTAAAATAATTACTAGTATTCAAAATCAAGCTACACTGCGGGTACACTGTTCAGTAAACAGACAAATGCATAGTCAAAGGTAGCAAAAATTGGCCAAATTGATACTGCTTCTCCACCCCAATGATATTAAGTATCCCAAAAACAACATTGAGTTAGTGTTACACAACTGTCGAACTATTTGAAGCAGAGGGATTGTCATCTGCGCACGCGCGAGAATCGAGCCCTGAGCAACGACAGCATCAAAGTAAAAAACGCAAAGGCTCATAGGTAGACGCTTGTTTGTAAACAATGACACGCTATGGCCATCTGACGCATGCGCAGTTGACGACTCCCCCGCTTTAAATTGACATTAGCAGATGGTGGGCGTGCTATTCTTAGACAGTATTCTATTAACATGTTGAAATATCTACATGCCATTTTAGCAAATTTGACTCAATACGTGAATTAACAGAATTTTCATTTAGCTAAAGTGCCAACAATACTCTTGACGCAACAACGGCATTCCTTCATCTTTCATAAATTCTAATGGCGGTTGAATCAAACCAGCAAATCAACGAGCACAGTGCGCAACAACATCATTTGAAAACGTTCCATTGTTATTCAATTGGCCAATAGAAACCTCAATTTGAATTGTGGAATTTATAAATATTTATAAAGATGAAAGGAAGTGAATGCCCTTGAAGTTGCTGCGCAGAGAATATAAAAAAATAGGCCAATGGCCTGTTGCTTAACGGCTATTGTACAAAAGCTTAGTGCTGTATATGACAAATACCCCAATAGGCAGTGAGTGAGACAATAAAACATAATGCTAAAAGTGGAATTTTTTACAAAAATAACAGAAATATTCAATAAAATTAGAATCAAAGAGAGCTTAAAAAGAACTCCAGCGTGTTGAGAGAATAACATAACATGATATTTGCAAATACCTGAATTCGTAATACATGTATATACCAAGTTTTGTTGAAATATGTTGAATGGTTCTTGAAATAGCACCAAAATAGCTGGAATTTCACAAGCTGATATGCAAATTAGATAATTTGCATAAATTTCCACCAAAAACTAAATATATCTGGAAATTGCCTCAACACATTTATGCACCAAGTTTTATTATAACATATTAAATGGTTCTCAAAATATCACCAAAATAGCCTAAATATTGGTATGTAAATTAGGCAATTTGCATAATTTTCCACCAAAATTAATCACGTCTATACACATTTAAATATGTTGAGTGGTTATGTTTTCATTACAATGGAATAATAAACACATGTATGCCTAACACCAAAGCATTGGAAATAGTGGTTAGTTGACTTTCCATTTTTAAACCAAAAATGACAAAAATATTTGCCAATATTAGAGAATTAAAGATATGGCCATGAGATGAACAAATCTAGTAGATGTCAACACAAGGTACACACACACCAAGTATCAAAGCATTCAGGCTACCGATTTTGAAGAAGAAGTCGAAAATAGAATTTTTAACCAACCCAAAAAATTCCATTTTAAAATATTCGCCAAAATTAGAAAATTTTCCTACCAAATTAACAAAACTGATAGAGGACAACCCAAGGCACATGCACTATAGCACTGTAGACCACTTAGTGTCATAGTAGCATAGAAGAGGGGGGCTAATTTGCATGTTTGGCAGATAGACTTCTAATAAACAAATTACCATCTACACTCATCAAGGCATCCACACACACAAAAATTGAGTCAAATGGTTTGGCAATATCTTAAATTCGCAAAATTACAGATTACCGGTAACTAATTAGGTAGAATCATGTTAGCTAAAAAGACATGTTGTACAGTATTCACCTTTATAGCAGTGCAACCAGGTTTTCATCAGTAGTAGAAAGCACAATTATAAAGATCATTGCGAATATGGCCATATGCATCATTGTCATGTGCAACTATACAAAGTCATTTTAAGCGGATAAAGGGACTGTGCTTAGAATGACTTTGTATAGTTGCACATGACAATGATGCATATGGCCATATTCGCAATCCTAATGATACTGCGTTCAAGTTCCTTTGGTTTGACGACAGACATTTTTTTGGTTCCAAGAAGATACTTGAATGTTACCGGCAAAGTCTGTTTTACCACCGCGATAACCCATTGCTTCAACAGAGGATGTATGACAGTATTTCTGGTCATAATCTTAGTCTGAAGCAAAAAAAGCATAGTTATATCATTGTTGTCCTGTGGTAGGAATGTGAAGTAATACAAGTTGAGCAAGTCTGTAAAGGAGGGCTAGTCTATTAATTATGGTGGAAGCCTCATGCTTGGTGGCTTTTCTCGAAAGCACACACTTTGTTGCAATACTCTGTCCTGTGAATATCAGACCTCATCTGATGCAGATTTGGCAGTGTTGAGGTAAAGTCGCTTTGCTAGAAATACTACAAAGTTAACAGTAGCTTGTGATTTAACTTTGAGAGTTCTCGAATTGAACTTCAATAGTGGCATGTATGCACAACCCAGACGGACCAGTACAAATTGAGTTGGAAATTAAACAATTTTGAATCTCAAGACTGTTTTATAGTTCAGTTAAGGTTGGGGTACCGTTATGCAGTATGATTGTATTTGACCTTCAATTGAGAGTTGGTAATTATTCAGTAATAAATTCTGTCCATAGACCACATGGAGACTTGTGTCAACTGGTAGCAAGTTTCACCATGGTTTTTAAACAAGTTTCATCCAGAATACTGACGAACTTTCAAAGTTGGGGAAAGTGATAAGAGATCAAAAATATAGCTTTCACAGCATACAAGTCAGAGAAAAGTGTTGTGTTATACACAAATGGTATATTCATATAAAGTGTAAGCAATTTCAGCACAGCAAAGAACTGAAAACTACTCATGAATTTTTACCATTCTGCATTGCAAGCAGGTCACTTTCCAGCAACCAAGAAATTCAGAAATGCGAGACATCCAATCAGTTGTAATACAATATCCAGTATAATTGCATCAAGCAACAACCATCATGAAAAATCCCATTTATTTTTTTAATACTTACTACAGACAGGGCTAAGCAATAATTACAAGTTACACAGCATGAAAAAAACAAACACAGAATTGGACAGACTCCTGGCTTAGTTTTTTTTTTTTACATTCTAACCTTGGAACTTGCAGAAAATGCCTTCTGTTCAAAAACTAAAAAATGTACACATTTCAATATACATTCTTTAAGATCATTCAAATTAATAGTTGCATAAAGTAAATTAGAAAAATGATAATGAATATTGTGATAATTAAGTAACAAGTCAAGTGTCAGGAAGGACCAATATAAATAAAACCATGTGTTTATACAGCTATGACAGATAAGGGAACCAGTTTTCATTATGTGAAACGTGTTTGAATAAAACCAATTCAACTTATTCTGAAAGCAAAAGATAGAAACAAGTTAATGTTTACTGAACCTAACCACAGCCGATTTTCACTAGAGCAATGTCCAAATAGCTCACTTCTAGGATTGGTTTTCATATTAAAATACTCAAAAGTTGTAGAAGCCTCCTTCAACTGGTACTTTTTACATATCAATTAATGAAAGTTTGTATGCAAAAATGATGTGAGAATTACCTGAACAGTCAAAAAAAAAACTGCTGGCTGTCGCTATCAAAGGGAAACTTTTAACCAAGGAAAAAAATAACCAGCATTTGATCTTTGGTAAGGGTTTTTTTTTATTCAGTAAATTTGCGCAAAGCATGCAGTGATGAAAAGCTTTGATATCAGAGTCTGAAGAGGATGCAATATGGCAAGATGGCAATTCTGTAAATGACAATCACAAATTATCATTCATACCAACAGTGCTTTTGACAATATACAAACAAGAAACAGTACAGCTTTGTTTAGTGTAACTTTACTACTGCACTGTGATATTTATATTGTAGACAGCACATCTAAATTATAGACTAATGAAAATTGAGCAACAGACCCTAGACCCAAACGACCACTCTGATCTTGTGCTTCATTATTTTTACGTCATTGTATCCACTGTTCTTGCCATCGTGTTCACTGAGTGGATGTAAACGACTAGAGAAAATGGAACACTATTTGAGTGGTAAACACAAGTCATATGGCTCTAGATATCTTGGAGATCATTTTCACATTAGGTCTATTGGTTTTCAAACTAAAACTAGTTTACAAAGTATGTGCTCAAGACTTATTTTATCAATATCTATAACAGCTACAACATGTTTCAGTGTAATAAAAATGAACAATTTGTAGCACATGTGATCAGGTAAACTTGTACTACAAGATTTTATCCCAAAAGATGTCAAAAGCTGCAGGGATTACACATGACCTACAATATTCTTAGTTTTGTTTTTAAATACAGTGTACAATTAAAATGAGATCTTCATACATGAAGGATGATTTGTCGTCCTTTGGTGCTGGATGAATGCATTAAGAAGAAAATGTGATAAGAGAGTTGTAAATACCACATAACGGATAAAATGAAGATACGTAAATCTAAAACTATTTGACTGGCAACTCGGACTGTTGAACAGAATCTGAACATTCGAACTAGGTGCAAATTCTATGCTGAATAGTAACTTTTCAAAACTTTCTTTTCTCAATGTTTGGGAATTTTATTTACACTTTGATTGCCAGAAAATGAGTAAATAGGTAGAACTAGTGTGTGAATATTTGACATGCGTGTCAAATTGAGAACCGGTTTTGTTTTACATCCAAACAGTGGTGTTCACAGGTGTACAAGATGACAGAAATAGTGAGATAAAATATAACCCCAAATATTACATGGATTAGCTACAGGAAATGATATACAAGAATCAGTACACAATATTGAATGGGACAGATATCAAGCTTTGAAAAATAAATCAAATATTTACAGTTAGTTATTTAGATTATGTTTTCTTCCAGCAGGGATTGTAATATTCAATGTAAGCAGAAAGAAAGAGGTGAATCCAGAAATTGAATTATCAGTGCACTCTTTTCATAATTTTATAGTAGATTGACCATAAAGAGTAGTGAATTCTCTGATTTAACTTACAACTCGCCAAGTTTTAATATTTTTGTCCATGTTCATTCAGACTTTATTTGTCATAACTAAAAAGGTCAAAGTAATGAGTTTACAAAAGACTGAAAATATGTAAATTTAGTCAAATGGTGAATTCTGAGGATATAAATATTGTGTTTTTGGAGAGGAAAAGTAATGTGGCTGTCTGTGTATGCGGCTCAAATGGTGTGCTTCAGAGTGACATAGGAACATCTAAAATACAAGCACAATTTATCAAGACAAAAGACTGATATGTTGGAATAGGTTTTAAGCTAAGGAAAAGGACTTAGGAAATATTTAGAGAACATAATTAAACAAGAATATTAGCACCAAATAATGTATGTAAAACAAGCCTCAGAAAAAGCCCTGTCCTGTTTTGAGCAGAAATTTGTGCAAAACATTAATTTCTACAAAAATACCAAGATAAGAGTGTACACTGATAATTCAATAATGCTGGGAATGTAATTCATAATCCCTGCTCTAATGTAGCCAGTCGCAAAAAGCAGAAAGTAAACAGAACAAAACATAAAAAGTAAAGTGCCAAACACCACTGATGGTGTAATAATATGCATTTAAAAAAAAAAGTTACATCAACCAAAAAATTATTTTATAAAACTTGAATGAAAAATATACAAATGGCAAACAGAACAGACTATGATTGTTTCTAATATCAGGGCTGGCAGCAAGACAGCCTAGTCATGGTCATGAACTCTGGGTATTGAAAAGAACGTTCTGAGGACATGTACAGCAAAAATTTACAAGGTCAAGGTTTCTGGAAGCATTTTATCATTTATACAACTACATCAATTGCAATATATATTACTAAATACTAACAAGATATGGGTTAAAAATCAGTCAATTCACATTATGCCTTAGAGTATACTTTGTGTAGCTTTTAAAACTATCTCTGCACATCTTGAAGTACAATCTAAAGCTGCAACACCAAGACTTGAAATCAGTTGGAGAAGTGTATGAGATTATACAAGCTCTTTTTCACACTACATCTAAATTGAAAGCTGTCAAGTGTACTATCACACATGTGGTTTCAGGAAAGGCAATTGAATAATAGCGTACTATTAATGCAAAAGCAGAACACACCTGTCATGCCAGTGAACTTGCTCAGTTACACAGAATGGGTTATTACTCAAAGACCAACTGTTTCAAAATCAGTGCAGATACTGTAAAAACATTTTCACTGGGATTTAATTTCACTATTTAATATTTTACACATGAATTTAATTTAGTCGATTTCACTTATCAGGGAAAACAAAACCTTGTGAATAATTAATGAATTTACAGTAATCAAAGTCTGAGTAACGAGTGCACTTAAATGTTTTAGGACAAAAAAAATAAACATCTGCATTTCAAATTGAGCATAATTTCATTGAGCTAATGATTTTTTTCATAAATACAAGTTACTCAAGCAAACCTATCCCATTGCACAATGAGAAAGCACTGCTAGAGACAAGAACATTACAACAGACATGCATCAGACACAGGCGATGACCCCACTGTGACCATGATCCCAACAAGCGTACACAAGTAATTCAGAAATGACTGGCAGATAGCGAAATTTGATTTCATTTAGAAACTGGTGCAAACCTGGACTTCAGACTAACATAAAATCTACCAGAAAAATAGAAAGCTTTCAATAATTTTCAATAAACAACATGCTTCACTGTTGAAATTGTCACAAGAAATTTGTAATTATTATATTTTACACATTCAAAAGCACCTATACACTAGTTAATATTTAGCTAGGAAACTACCTTCCGTGAGAGTGTTCAGGGCCTATATATTATCATTTTTAAAACCACATTTGTAAGGATTTTTACTATTGGATAATCCTGCCAAATGACCAATCAAAAGGCCATATCTATCACCTTACAGCCAATCAAAAGCTACATTACTCCATGACTGTAATATACAACATATTTGACAATAAAGTTTGGCTAATTTGTCACCTACTGTATTTTTGTTACTATTTTTTTTTTGGTATTTTAGGTTTGGCTTTCTAACCAAACACAAAACAATAATAAATATGTTCAATTTATCAACTTACTGTGCACAAAATGGGATACAGGATATACAACTGGGCTCACTGGGTTGGTACTGATGAGAGTATAGAAAGTAACTAGCAAGGAACAAAAATGAAAACTGTTTTTAAAAAGACTTATTTCCAAAGGAAAACTGATGCAGCCACAATATTTTGTAAATGACTTCCCTAAGTTAGTAGGAAAGTGTAAATGACTGCCTAAAGTAGGAGAAATAAATAAGCCTTTGAGAAACAGCTGTGATAAATGTAGCTCATCACGGTAAGATTTGTTTTTTTCTAATACTGGATGTATCAATTAAATCTAAACACCTATATGACGGATGATAAATCACAAATGGTGCTGCAGTTAAGGCTTCAAAAGACTTAAAAACAAATCTTCATAGACGTGTGGAGTCACGGACTCCCTAACTGCATTTTTTTTTTACTATCCCATGTTATTTTTACTTCAAAAAACTAAGTGCTTCCCACAAGAAAAAAAAAATTCTAGCAAACGAATGGCAAGACGACAATCTACGTCTATGTGTGTGAAGTCTAAAAGACTAGTTTCTTTCCTAGTTGCCTATACTCTCATCAGATGTGCATCACTGCTTTACAAAACATGGCATGGCAAAAACTTCTGTTACAATATATTTTGAATTATTATTTCATCAACTGCATATACACATATATCAAACGAAGACAAGTAATAGAAGCGACTTTATATCGAGATTGTAGTAACAGATATGCCATAAATCGGTATTATAGTAGATTCCGTTCTTTTTCATCATGTAATGTAATGGTCCAAACATTTTGGTACATGTTGCTGGAGTTGGGGCAATTCGGGTGGTAACTGCCATCAACGACACTCCCAGACTTTAACGGTCAAGTCAACACTACCAGTGATAACGTAAGGAGATGATTTATGGAAAGCTGTGAATAAAATTAAACAAACCTGCATTTAATATTCATGTCAATCAAGCTGTAGACTGCTCAGTATTTCACCAAAAAAAAGACATCATTATGCATAAATTAATTGACACATTTCTTTAATTATTAATTATTTGTATTAGCTCTATTAGAAGTGAATCTCCGATAGAAGTGCATATAAACCAAAAATCACATTTCTGTACAGTGAATCATAAAAATATTACTGATTTTGATCATCAAAACAGACTAATTTATGTAAAAGTACAAGCTACTAATAAAGCAAATAAGTTACCATTATAAGCAACTACTGACGTCTCAGACAACAAATAACACGATTCAAGGAAACACAGTCAACATAAAATAATTAGGATGATCACTCCGAATGATCCATGCAGCAAAACCATTGACAGAATGATTAACGCAACTAGCATTAGACTGCAGTCAGTAACACATCTGTATAAATGCCACATTGAAATTCCACTAACAGTGTTAGCTTGGAGGAAATTACAATGTTGCTAAAGTGTACTTTGGTTGAAGAAACTTACCAAGTGAGGTGACAAAATGTTGATGCGCTTCTAATGTCTTAGAACATCTTTTATTCTTGTAGTCCCATATTCTTACTGTCTTGTCATCAGCTGCACTAACTATATACTTGCCAGCAGGATGAAATAATATACCTCGCACCCAGTTATCATGACCAACCTATCAAGAGAAGTCATCATGTTTAATTGTCTTTGCTATATTGTATTAAATAGCACTGAGAGGCATAACAAGTTTTAAAACCTACCAATGTCATCACACAGACTCCTGCACCAATATCCCATAATTTAATCGTCTTGTCACGAGATCCTGATATTAGAAACGGACTGTTTCGGCCCTTCTTCGTCTGTTTAATGAATAGTAATACAAAGACAGTTAAAAACTGAACACATATTACAGCTATCTGGTTAGTCCATGCAGTGTTTATAAGAGTAGGAAATATAAAGGTAAGATGAATTTAAAAACAAAATTAATCAATCAAAATGATAAAATAACAATTTTGTGATCAGGTCACCCCATTTTCGTGTTAACTTCAAAAGAATTTGTAATTTCCCTTCAGCTCCAGTGTAATTGCATATGGATAATTGACATTATTTGTAGCTACATGCATTACAAACAATTACAATTCTGTGATCAAACTTTTCCATAAAATAATTTATTGTAGAGAAATCAACACAAGCAATCATTGGAAATATATTTATATATATATATATATATATATATATATATATATATATTTTTTTTTTATAGATGAAACAGGATACTTTTACATTGCCAATAAAAAAAGATAAAGAATTGAACTCATAACTTGGACAGTACAGTGACTAAATTCTCTTTCCCTTCTTTGCTGACAGAGCAAATTTAAAGTGACAATAGCTTTTTGAACATTGTTTTTTTTGGTAAGAGGACCAACAAGAGGTATTTGACATGATTCCACCCACTGCACTCGGTAAGTTATGATATTGTAATCCCTGAGATTTCCTTAGCAAAACTAGATTTGAATGAATTACACTCATTTTGACAATCACTATAACAAAATGAAACTAATGACACGGAAAATATTTTATTACATATAACAATCTGATAAAAAAGATAAATAGATCCAGCTATTGTCGCTTTAAATTAAGAATTTCCTTTTACAAGAAAAAGATTTTGAAAGAATTATCACACAGTAAAAACTGAGTCTAAAGTTAGATAGAGGCTATCATCAGACCTACATTTATACAGCTGAAATAAAGTTTTCACTCTCTAGTAGGAATACGCATATGGAGTAGAAGAAAGTACTAGTATTGCCCGGAATACAAACTTTGTGCATTATGGGATTGTACGTTGCATGTTAAGGGATTTTGACAATACAACCGTCAATGTGTTACTAATCTATTGTTGCACTGCAGATGTAATGCTAAATATTACAACAAGAAATAAGCAGTACAGTAGTGTGTTGATCTCAATAAAAGTCGCCTGCCATTCTAATTGAATCTACTTTTGATAAAATTTCCAAATAAAAATAAATATAATTTGGAGTGAAAACTTGCGAGTGATTTATCTACTAGAGAAAGTTATAAGAAAAGATGCACGAGAGTAATTATCTAGTTGAGCTAGCTAAGTATCAGAAAAGGGAACGTTTTTAACTAAAAAATATACCTGGTCTTTAGATGATGAATCATTTGTAAGCTGTGAAATAATATGTATAAAAGCAAAACACATTAAGTAAAATAAACAAAACAAAACTGTCAACATAATCGCAATATGAAATTTAAAATAAAGATGTGTAGTGTAGAAATATATCAGGCTTGTATTAGAAAATCAAATCTGGTTTAATGTGGCCACACAAAATTAAACTGAATGAGTGTATTAAATATAATCACTTTGAATATCATTCCGTCGTAAGGCAATATAATAATGATATGTTTTTACACAGTACTTTCTTCTCCTGGGAAGTACTAAATACCATCTATGTTATGGGGATACTTACCTCTGATCCCAATGCTTCATTAATGGTGGGAAGTGCCGTTTCAGGAGCCCAGGCTATACATTCTACTACATGCTCATGTTCTCGCAGTTCCAATTTACATTCCTTATTAGCAGCTATCCAAACTCTAACAGTCTACAAAAAGAAAACAATAAATTAACACCCAACAGATTTTTCCATTGACAGCAAAGCCTTTACAAAAGATTACTATCAGTTACAACCTGACTGCTGTTGGATCCCAGCTGTTCAGGGTCATGATCCTAAAAATGAACTCATTACACATGCTAATTATAATGTTCTGGTAACACAGGTGCCGAACTCTGAAGTCTTCACCAATTGAACAGGAACACTCATCGGGTAAGCTGACTTATAGAACCCTGGGGACCCTTTTTGAAAGAAGGTGCCTTAAGCAAGCAGTTATTATACCATTCTATGGTCAACTCTGCCTCCGTTTCAACGCCTACATGGACTTTGCACCAACAACACTGCTGTTCAATAAATTTTGAAGTACTTCACCGCATAATCTGACACTTATAACCAGTTTAGTAATATCTTGACCTTAAGCTTTGTACTACTGCTGTTGAAACCATTGTAATTAATATGTACTAGTTAACATTGTCAGTTGTGTTTTGCATAGAATACAATGAATATCGTGCCTGTGCTGGTTATTTGCGTCACCGTTACCATAGAAACCTGAGTTATTGCAACCTCAGAAATCCATTCATAACACTGCAAAGATGAACATAGCTAATATAGCTGCAATAAGATTTAAAACGAGAGGGTTGTCACCTGTGTATGCGCAGGAATTGAGTCCCAGGTGACGATAACGGCACACGCTAAAACGCAAAGGCTAATGCGTAGACGCTTGTTTGTAAACAATGGCACCTATGGCCATCTGACACATGCGCAGGCGATGACTCCACGCTTTAATTATTTCTACTGAATCACATGTACAAGAGCATTTATTGGCCACTGAAACCAATGTACACAATTGACAGATTTATTTTATCATCTCAAAATGAATGTACAATAATGTGTGTTGGAATGAGTAATATCTTACCTGGTCATTAGAACAACTAGCAAGTAGTGAGCCGTCCTGGTTAACTTTAACTGACCTAACCCATTCCCTGTGTCCAGTAAATGTCTTCACACAATATCTTTATAAGAAATGATGCAATGAGAAATCAGGCAGTGAATACCATAAAGGCTGCATTCTTAAATATTTTAAGATGTTTAAAAGAAATCAGAGAAGTGCACACTGGTGTCACTCGCATTATATCATTTCCTTGAGGCTGTCTTTTTCAGAATCAACTCTTGGCTCATATTTTCACAGAAGCAGTAATGATCACTGCATGTGCCAAAGCTATACTGTAAAATCTGTATTAGAAACCTCGGCTTCTATTAAAATGGTACAATGCAGTAGACTGGATACGGCTTCTATTAGAGCACCTACACATATGAGAAATGATGAATTTTTGGTTCTCAATTATTCTAAAAGAATGGGCGACTTCTATTAGGGATGCGGCTACTAATACAGATTTTACGGTAGTAACTTTATACTATCATAGAAGTCACATATTCATTAAGTATGGTAGCACTAACATTCATAAAAGATTTTTTTCAGTAAGCTTTAGTATTGGAGGAACTAGTTAGCAGACTTGCTCACTAATTCAATGACAACTACAGTTTTGACTAAGCATATGGTCTAGCAGACTTGCAGTGCTGACAAGTGGTCACCACCCATTTTGGAGCAACCATTTGGAGCAGGGATAGCCAATGCAATGTCACTCAACCCCAATTTGTCCCTCGAACACTATAAATTTATTTTTATGTCGCATTCACCAGTATTGCTTTTCAGAAGGGCCAAGTACTGTATCTCTTTTTAAAATGGAATGGACTAAGCTGCATTACAGTCACTCAAATGATTAAGTGACTGTTTTCAAATTGTGAACCTGCGTTATCATAATCAACAAGTCGTAGCGAATTAGTGAGAAAGTTTGCTAACTTGCTTTTCCAAAACTTCAGAGACTTACTTTAATACTTAAATAGGGAAAAGCAATCAATACATATTAACTTCTTTTCAAACTATCAAATATTGGAAAGAGTATATTTACCCGGTTGATACTTCCCACATCTTGATTGTTTTATCTCTTGATGATGAAACAATAAAATCACCACTTGGCATAAAGCAAATAGACGACACATTATGATCATGACCATGCAGCGTTTTTATACATTCATAACCATTGAAATCCCATAGTTTTATAGTCATATCTGCAGAGCATGATGCTGTAAAAAATATGATGCAAGTATTGTCAGAAAGAGCTCATCTACAACTATTACTATTAACTGTATTATAGCATTATAAAGAAGGAATGTTTGACAATACTGTCCTGCCCTGCAATTTACTACACGACACAACACGACACGACACAACACTACACTACACTACACTACACTACACTACACTACACTACACTACACTACACACTACACTACACATTTTTCAATAACTTGCGGAAGTATAATTCTCTAGTGTAGAATATTAGACAATGAATTAATGGCGTAGGGAAATCAGACACATGATAAAATTGATAGCTGAAGCACTTTTCAAGCAAATTCTGGATTGTATTGGCAGCTTATATAGAATGAATGAAGGAAATAATTTCTACACCATATTATCTGTGCACCATTTTAATTTTTTAAGAGCGAACATGTTTTTAAACATACAACTTATTTTCAAATTAATTGTTCAGCATTGGATTCAGAAGCAAGTGGTGTCACTCCTTAATCATGTGTACGAATCACAAATCGAACAGGATGTGGCGTGACGACCACTGCCTTTAAAGAGTCACGGCTAACAGAAATTGTTTTTATGGTGGGGGGGGAGGAGCTAAAAAATATCAATTTTGTGTTGAATGCGTCAAAATTGCAACAAGAACTCACAAAATACAAACTAGAAATGAACACAAGAGAACGTAAAACATTGTTCTACACTACACTACACATAAACACATGAGTAGTGAGCACCATTCATGAATGACTTGCATTTTTCATGTACCAGTTTTTATGATCAGGTACCCCTAAACGAAGCAATTTCACCAGAACATTTAAAAACACAGCCACTACATCTTGGAAATATGCAAAAGAGATGAATCTTACCTAGTAATTTGCCTGTATGATCAAAAGCTATATCTTGTACAGAATCCGTATGTCCTTTAAGTGTTCTTTCATAATCACCTGTTTCATAGTCCCATACCTGTGATTGAGAAACAAGTTAGGAAGTCTAACCTGACAAGGTAATGGATGATGAAATGATTGTGATTAGTCATCTGTAAGTACTATAGATTTGTAAGTCTAGGTGTAGGAAAAAAGTATTTGGTTCATTAGATATAAATTATTGTTGTTGAAACGTAGCTAAAGAGGTGCAGTCTGCCATTTTCACTGCAGAGCATATCCAGGGATGCCATGGCAAATTCAGACATGCAGATTAGTAATATACATTTTCTACAGCCTGCAATGTACTACGACAATTGTGATTTTATCCAGTAGAAATGTTGAAAAGCTTATTTTGGTTGTATTATGTTTAACGGTTACAACATGGTAGATAGGCCCATGAAATTATCACAACAGAGTGTTCTGAACTGATGACAAACAAAATCAAATCAAATCAAATCAATGGTGATCCCAGAGAAGCATTTCTGGTCTTTGTGTGCGTCAGTATATGAGCTGCTCACATGTTTATTGGGCGTATTTGAAGAGAAAACAAAAGGAACAAAGACACTGCTTGTACACCTGTACAGAAATTGTTCAATGCGATTTATGGTCTAGGTTCAGCCAGACATCATTTCAAGAAAGCACAGCAATGTACATACCATGGAAATGCTGGCGTAGCGATGGAGGGCAATTATCATTGAATACATCAAGATCAAATATAATCCTTACCTCAACAGTAAAACACTTTGAGCAGTAACACAAGTGCTCTCTAGAAAACCTTTTTTAAAATACTTGTTTTAGTGTGAGTGCCTCCTCAAAATTACTATTAATAGTAAAGCATTAAAGACCAATAAAATTCAGCAATTGAAAATGTGAACTAGCAGTTCTAATGCAGTCTTCATACTTCAACTTTCAAGTAGAAGAAAAACAATCACCTTAATACTTGCATCTTCTGATGAGGATACCATAACACTGTAAACTGGATGAAATAAAACTTTGGTAACTGGACTACGATGACCAGTAAGACAATATTTTTCAGGAGGCCTCGGTATCCATTCTGACGGAGATCGTTTATCTCTTGTTGGTGCGCCACCAGAAACTTCTTTTTCACATTCACTAAGTTTTGACTCTAAGTCCATCACTTTCTTTTGTAGCCTAATAACTGAGGTCCATTTCTTTTCCAACAGACCTGAATATTTCTTTTCAACATCACCAGGCTGTGGATAAAAACAAACTAGAACATTAGCTGGACTTGTGCACAGGAATAATGCAAAATGCAATACTATAGAAAATTTAAAATTTCACATAGTGAAGCCAAAATTTACCAATGTTACACTAAAGTATCAAACTGAGGCATTTGGAGAGTAATAGTTTGAATTTTATTTGATATTAAATATTGAATGGTGGCAAGGCAAGTACGACTGAGCCTAGCAAAATTCGCTTAAAGTATCTCACAATTACAACAACCTAGTGTTGCGCATTTTATATAATTACAAGTGCCTGTGCTGACAACTAAAGGCACAAATGTTTTGAAAGGCACAAATGTTTTGAAAGGCACTATTGGTCTTCCTTGCAACAGTTAACATACCTTAATCTATTTTATCATGTGCATATTTACCTCCAAGTTAAACAATGAGTCTATGCACTTATAAAATAATATTATAAAATATATTTTTCAACTTTTGTTTCTATACTTCTATACTAATGTATATTTTCATGGATTCCTCTGTCCTGTCAGAGATATACCCATGGAATAAGGGTGCTTCATTGTGTCACCACACGCATCTATCCATGACACTGAAGATTTACCCAAGGTTACAACCACACTTACCATATCAGCCTCTCTCTGGAATTCAGCCAGTGCATTTTCATATCCATTGGACCGTAGATAATCTGCTATGGCTTTATTTCTGAAAAACAAAACAGAAAGTTATCAAATCTGAGTTACTGACCAAGATCTACGTCTGTGCATTTGCACATAATCATTGTGAAGCGTCCAGATTGAAAACTTTGCAGATACATGTACATTGGTAGTCAAACAATTAAAATCAGGAAACCATGCTTGATTCCACAATGAATGTACATCAAATAATGATTTAACAAATATCAATTCATAGTTACAACTTTTGTTTACATGTTTACTTTAATCAGAAAACTGAATGGTAAAATTCAAGTGATCTTACACTATGCAAAAGTAAAGTGACCTTGTGCTTATTCCCATAACAGTAAATATTGTAATTTGTGATGTTTGTAGATTACTGAAAGTGTCATTGAATATGGCTATTAATATAGGAAACAAATATTTTCAAATACTTGAACTACAGGACAGTTTTTCGTACACAATGTATAATGTAATAAGCAATGCATTTCCGGCAACTAGTGAAACCTAAATAGTAAATCTACGATAGTTTGCTACCATTAAAATATATTCCTGTGATTGGAAGATATCAAAGGAGTCATCGGCGGTAATCAGTGCAAGTCGCACCCAGGTCAAACCTCATACTTGTGAATTACATTTGAAGAGTGCATTGGATTGTGGAAAAATCAATGTTTATCAACAAAATTGTGACACATGCGCAGCGCGACGACCACTGCGCTTTAACCAAGATTCCCTCAAAGTTGTATTCCTTAGTGAATGAATCTCAGCCAGTGGAATTGGCCTTCCTATTGAGTCTGTGGCACACTCACCCAGGGTAGGGGGTCGACCCCAGTGTTCTCCCCAGGCCTCTGAAGCGACACGGTACCGTGACGCTTGGACACTCTGTCGTGATGCTTGCCCTTTGTCCGTGACGCTTGGTCACTCAGCCGTGATGCTTATATTTTTGTTTACAAGTGTCAGTCTCGTCTTGCACGTATTTAAAACAATAACATGTATTGATCGATTTAGGTAATCCCGCTTTTGTTAGCCATACAAAGACAGTGATAAAAACGGAAGTCTGCAATATGTTGCGAAGTCTTTCAAAGGTGCAGAGCCTCCAAATAAAAATAAAAATAACTAGAATAGCAATAATTTGCCCATTGCACGCAACGGCAACAATGTGACAAAACAAGTCACGGCGTACGTCCGGAAGATCAACCCCGATTTGCTGCACTCTGATTTGTTATCACTCAATCGCTGGTGACATTATTTACTCCAAAATTAAAAAAAGAACAAGTGAAATTAAGTCGCATTGGAAAGAAATGTATGAATAATTCAACAGCAGACGAGACGGGATGAGACAAAACAAACTCTGACCTCTGGAAATACCCCATTCATAGGGTACTTTAGTACAGAAAAACGCCGCCCTAAGGCGACATCATGCACGTTGCAACATTGTGACCGATGCATGCTGGGCTATCAGGGGTTCTGATCGAGGCAACAAAGATGGCGGCGCAGAATGCATGATTTTCCGCGATGTTTAAAAACATCTCGTTGGCAATTTTGATGTAATGCTTATGATAATCATCAATGAATCGTTTTAATAAACAATTTGTGTATTTCACACCAAAAAGTCAGATACCGATGATCGCAATAGCAGCGGTGAATACCTGTCCAACGCAATGCCGTCAGCTGACAATGTTACGGTGATCGTAACGTTGTACTCACAAGGTATATTGCAATGAAAAATCACCGAACTGCCATTGTAGAATTTTTTTTAATTATTGATTTATTAATTTCAACATATTTCGATATCTTGCCGACTTTATATATTTAACCAAAAAATGTTTTCCCCGACGTTTATATGAACTGACAGTGACATGGGCACTAAAACTTATACAATGATGAACCAGTTACATCCATGGATAACAGTATATTCACTGACTGGCTATAACACAAGTTTTTCAATTGTTTTTTCCCTTTTATGATGTTCCATTTCAAACTTTATTTGACTTGATACAAAAACAAAAAATACAATGCAGTAAAATGATATAAAATTTATCAGATATAAAAATATCTTGTCTTTAATTAATTGTAGATTGACAATATTTGTTGGGAAAAACTGATTATTATGCAAATACAAATTATGCAAATTAGATACATTGTTATGCAAATTGGCCGTGATGCTTGACATGAAGTCTGGGGAGAACACTGGACCCTTTTGACGTTCAGTCTAAGGTAGGATTTGAACTTGAGGCCCAGGGTTGATGACATAATGAAATGTTGTTTTTGAGAGAAAAATGGCTACCAGCATATGAATACCATTGAGCATTGTTTTTGTACCAACTTTGAAAAAAAAAATTGATCTGGGCATATACAAGAAATGATATCCAACAGACACACACAGACAGATGGGACCTTAAAAACAAGAACTAATGAACTGGTTTTAAAATGATGGACAAAAATCAAGAGTGAGGACTCAGTTGAGTCAACTTTTTCAATTTTTGAATAATATATGCGCGTACACTTTATCATCTACGTGTACAAAGAAACTAATTCAGTGTTTAGTATAGGTAATTATACATGTAGATCACTAAAGACAGAGCATGGTAAACTACAGATTAGAACCAGACAGCATTAATAAAATGTGTGCAACAAGATTTAATTTTTTGAAAAGATTATAGGATTTGTCTGATCAGCTTCAACAAAGTCTATCTCAGTATATTTACATTTGACAAGAAGTAGATACATAAAACTACTAGTCATTACAGACTTGATATATGTATATTGTACAACCAAGTGGAAATTTTCTTATGAACTAACACTAGAGTCAATCAACCATGTGTGATTCTGGTAAAGAAAAAGGTCAAAGGAGGTAATCGAGCAAATGCCATGTCAAAGAACACTCCTATTTCAGAACTGAAACATGTAAACATAAATTTCACAAGCAACAAAACAAATCTTTTAAATATATACACGCTTATCGTATTTTCATCCTACATTTAGATGTGAATGATATTCGTCATAATTGCCCAAAGCATGTAATATATGGATACACTGGTTATTTTTTTCAACAGATGGCTACAGCTTTGTGGATTACTACAACCACTCCTACTTAGTCTTTCATAGTACATTTTCTATTTTGACCTCAAAACAGCATGTGACCTTAGAGCATAAACAGTGACCTCAAGAAAGGTTGTACCCTAATTAGGGCATTGAACAAATTGATCTGATATTCAGTGTAATATATCCCTCATTAACCCAATCACCTCCAATGAAACTTGTAATTTGTCCTTAATATATTAAGGTCTTTACCAAAATTAAAGAGAAAATAGCCAGATGACAATGACATCACACAATTTATACGACATGCACAAAAATACATGTGGCAATAGAATTGCAATCAGAAAAGACATAAATCACCTAAATACAAGACAGACACACACTGAGTGAGACAAACTCATTTACCAGCAGTCTAGGTTCTGTTTGCATAGCATGCGCATCCTGACATTTTACCCAGTGTGTGTTCATTTGATACAACAAAAGTTATTTTGTAATCAGTATTACATAGTTTACAAAATGTGTCTAAATTGGCAAAACACAGCCCTCTAAGAGCAATTAATGGATATGTGGAATGTATTACCATAGCATGTTGCTAGGTTATCATAATGATGGTATAAGAATGCTTACTGTTTGATTGTTATGTCAAAGCCCAAATTTTACACCTGAAAGGTACTAATAAAAAGTAATCCCCTCTTCAGTACAATTAAGTACAGAGCTGTTTCAACCGAACATGCATGCAAAAATTTGTAAAAAATTTGTATATTTAATCATGAATTATGTTAATTTTGTACAAAATTGTAATCTACTGCTTTTGATCATAAATTATGTTAATTTTGGATCTGCCCTTGAATTATAGCAAAATAGTATGTATATGTATGAAAATATTTTTGCAACATCCATAATTCCAAAATCTATACTCAATTGAACCTACAAGTTAAATACATTGTCTACACACATTTTAACGACAAAAGTTCTATTTTAAACATATTTATATGCAGTCTCACTCACTTTTTAAAATAAACAGTTGATATACATGTACATACTGCAGTATACAAGACAATGCATACACAACAACACAATGACGAGACACGACCACGACTGTAGAGTACTGACAACAATTATTTGAATCCTGTTTCTTTTATACAAGCGCATGCCATATCAGATGTACTGGCATAACCAGGTGTACATTTAAATTAGCATATCAATACGACTAATGATAAATCAATGTACTGTAGAATACATTATTTTCGCTTGGAATTTATTTTCGCTATTTTCGCTGAATGGATGATTCCGTGAAAATAAAATCCAGCAAATATACTTTTTTTCCTTTATTTCACATTAAATTCATCAAAAATCAGTGAAAATAAGTTCCATACAAAACGCCCAAAAAGCCTTTTCAGCGAAAATTAATTCCAGCGAAAATAAAGTATTCCACAGTATATTATTTATCCAAATAAAGGAAATAAATGAGACATCTAAAACTTTCAAAATTCTGCAATCTACACTTGCCATAGGTCAAAACTTCAGTGTTTTGAAGGCACCTAATTTCAGAATGTATTGCACTAAATGAAATTGCAAATTTATCACTAATTGAGCAAATATGGTGCATGTATTATATAAAGCATTGCAATGAAGATGTTTCTACATTTACAAGTTTTTATATTTTTTTTATCTTTAATACAATTAAACTCACATTGCTGACAATTTATTGAAAGTCACCATATATAGAATCAACCCCACCCATTATTGTTACTACTCTCTCCCACACACCATTAGGTTTATAGCAGCTTTGTTGACTGATGTCAGAAACCTGTCGCTTCTATTTTTACAAACAATACTCGGTTCAACCCTGAACAATTTGATTATTTTGTTCAATGTGTGCACAGGAAATGCACGTTAGTTACTCCTGCATTTGTTATTACCTAGCAGCATGCATCAAAGAATGGTGATAATCCATTGTTAAGAAGCTACGTGACATTTCAATACATGCTCTGGTCTAGATATACAGTTCACTTTACAAATTAACTGGATTGTTTTGAAGTTTGAATATCACTGTATGTGGAGTTAACGTATTATTTTGACAGCAATAATGCAAAAATACAAAAACATGTGTGGGTGAGTTTTGTAGGTCTGGGTTGCTAGTACTTTATTATGAGCCATTACTATTTAAATGTAAACATGTTTATTAAGAAATTATTGTAGTGTTGCAGGGCTTGAATGCATCAACAACAATCATCTCGATGCCCAATGAGTTTGCCATGGTGCTCTTCAATATACCTAATATTGTTATACATCTGTCACCATAACGCCATAAGTTACAGCATGCCATAATTTTGCGGTATTTTTATGGGGTATTTTCATCCTACCATATTAGGAAATGCGAATTCCAAATAAGGAATTATTACGCACGTAAGCTTCCTCTAATAAAAACAAACATGGCTGCCACCAGGGTTTGACCAGACTCAACACAATGAAGTTCGCTGATTCTGTCTTAAACTTTTTGGATTTTGACATTCCCATGATGTATCCTTGCAAGAAAAAGATGTACAATACCTCGAAATATGCACGAAGACAGTACGCCTGCACGTCAGTCGATACTCTCGCTATATTGTCTTTGTGCATACTTTGAGGTATCCTTGTAATAACCTTATTATACATCGAATGACCAAGCAGTTTTATCAATTTTTGCTTTGAAAATGCGAGTCTCCTAAACTCAGAAGTTATTGGACAGCAACATAAACTTCTTCCAGTATTTAATAAATGTTACCGAACTTGTGTGGACTGTAACTGGCTAGAGACTATAATTCTGTTATAGAAAAGTGTTGACATGCAAGAATAATATTGAAAATCTTTATGAAGATTAAAAGCAATGCAACTGTCCCAAGTAATAATTTGCTCAACATGGGAGGGATATTATCTCGCATAAAATTGTGGTTCTTGATAGTTATTTTTTAATGTATATCAATAAAAAAATTATTGGAACAGGAAAACTTTTTTTGCTTGAACACTTCAAGAATGCAATTGAAAAAATACATGCGATTTAGAGTTCATAATAAATGCAACAATATGATTTTAATTGAGAAAAATTTGTAAAATCGCAGCTTTGAAAGACCTATTACCAACAAAAATAAATGTACACATGATGCCAGGAAACGTACTGCTGTTGATTCATGGGAAAGGATGTGAAAAGTGACCTCACCTTGTAAACCAGTGATTATGCAAATACAATTAAATATTCAAATAAAGTGCTGAACACATATTGTGAGCACAAAGTATTCATGTCCATGCAATGAGATATGGTTGAAAGTAGGTCAATTGCTTTTAACAGGTGCATAAAATGTTTCTGTCACTGGCTATAAAACAGAACTAATGGGAGTTAGGTGAATTTGAAATCACAAAGCTGAGTAAATGTATGACATCATACTCTAATTAAATTATATAATAATATTCATGTCATATGTTAATTCAGTAATAATTTGTCATTTGACAACTAAGTCCACTGCATAGAGCATAATTATTTAGCAATGTTTTATTTCTAAATCAGATAAATTAAAATCAAATGAATATTCAAATTAAGATTAGAATGTACAATTTTTTTTTACAAAACAGTTAACTTAAAACCCAGTGATGATTTCTACAACAATCTGTCTACATGTATTTCTGAGCAATCAAAGTAGTCACATACAGACATGAAGCCTTATTTATATGGGTTAATCTAGTAGCCCAGGTTACAAGGCTAATTAATTCCAGTGAATATTTTTTTTGTCATTCAATTTTCTAATACTACTTGTGCAAACCTATTTTTCAGTTAAAGGCCCAGGTATACTATAAATACGGTCCTAAACAATAGGGATTATTTCCTTGCTTGTCACGCTGTAGTAAACAGCTCCAGCCAAGCCCCGGTAATAGCGCGTTTTCTCGAACTTACAGGTCGATTATGTCGTGCCAAAGTGGATGCATGTGACTATGAATATCACAGCAGTGACTGTATGTAGTATTTATGACAATAAATAGTGTACGAGCTGAGATTTTGGCGGATAAAAGTCAAAAACTCGAACCGAGGAAAGGGACACGCTACTAATCTGGAATAATTAACTACTGTCAATCAAAGTCACGTGATGTTGGACCGCTGAAACAGAGTGCGTCATAGGCTATGCAAGTGATTAACAACACTCATTAGCATAGTCACACCTCCAATTCACACTTGCCCGGGGCAAGTGAATTGGGCCTTTAACCCTTTTCCGGTCAAGTCGGTGAAAAACCGCCGTCAATATGGGTATGCTAGAATTTCCCACTCCAGCTAGCTAACTGGTTAAGTCGTTGAAAAACGGCCTGTTATTTAGGTTGCTCAGACGGTCAAGCGTTTATAATACGTTGTACGGAACCTGATATTTTACACTTGCGAAATTATGGAGGGAGAGAATTTGTTTTCGATTACGCCAAGTCAAATAAATTAACCAAGTAATAAAGAATGTAATTCTATACTCTTGTCTGCTCATTTCACTATTTTACCGTCACAACGCGACGTTTGCGACGACGTAAAAAAACCGCCTTGACCACATTGCAAACTGCAGCATTACAACCGTATTTGAACGACACGATTCACGGTTATAACGGTAGTAACGTATTTTGACCAGCTTGGCAAATAGTCCCGGCACTTAGAATGAATAGCATAACGGATTCCAACGGCTGAGCTTGGAATGTCGGCAATCACCAACGTAAAATGACCGGGACAGCTGGTGGGAAATATTAAAGTCCACGTGATTTCACCGTCTGAGCTAGCATATGCAATTTTATGTGTATGCAAATTGTAACCAATCTGTGTTCGAAAAAATAACATATTTATTTACATAACAATAAATATTCAAATTGTGGGGAGATGCAGTCTTGTGGACATCTGGTCGTTCAGTATAAATATGGCCGAAGAAAGTGAGATAAAGCCCAGACTCGCTGTGTGCCTCCTTTCCGACACATACGTTAATATGCCGTCCTATACAGATAGAAAGTGTTTTATGAAAGCAAGAAGGAAACTGAAGAAAACGCGTCAATCGTGCAGTGGCACGGGGAGTGATAAGTTTGACATTGACACGACAGATTTTTCACCAGCAAAGCGTGGAAAAAGAAAGAAATCCAAAGCAAAGGAAACATTTGACGTCGGTGAGTTACCAGCCGAGCGTACCACGGACACCAGTGATAATAGTCCACTCAAGAAAAGGCGTAAAAAGAATAAGAACAAACGCAAGTCGGAGACCGTCTCCTCTGTCAATGAACATGCGATTACAGAAGAAAACCGTTTGAAGGACTGCAGGGGCAAACCAGGAGGCAAACGTAAATCAAAGACGAACCGTAAAGTGGTTGAATCGCCAGCTGCCGACAAAGCAGATGCCGAAGAAACGGAAGTTGGTCACGCTGAAATACAACGTGCCGTCGAAGATGTGATACAATTTTTGCAAGACAATGTTTGCGATTCGGAACCGTCGACATCCGCCACAACTGCCAACGCAGAAAAGCAGGGGCCTGAACATATCGACCCAGCGAGTACGCAACAAAACGTCGATGTCGCCAAAGAAATGGTACAAGAAAATGTATGCGGTACAGAACAATCAACACTTGCGAGTTTCCCCGAAAAACAAACTATTAAAAAACGTGTTGTGTATGCACACGCATCGCCAATGGACACGCGTGATGATGAACTTGTATTGGACGAAAAAACGGGTGAGCTACGACACAAAATACCAGATGACTTCATAGTTGCAACTGACGACGATACAGATTCAGAAATCGATGAAGATCGTGCTGAGAATGACGATTTTTTAGAGCAACGTTACCCACCTGTACTCGATAGCGACATTGAAATTGAATCCGACACAGAAATTGGTGCTACATTCGATTATGTTGCCTCCGGCACTGGTGAATGGAGAATGGCCACGGAGGAAGACGGCGATATATTTACTATTCCAGTTTTTGAACCCGAACCTGGACCAACTTTCGAACTGCCTTCATATGCTCGTGAGGTGGAATATTTCTACAAATTTATCCCACCAGAACTGATAGAACTGGCTTCTACCGAGACTAATAAATACGCCAAATATCATCAAAAATGCATTGCAAAAAAATTAAATGCCCGCTGGCGTAATACAAATTTCATTGAAATGCAAGCATTCTTTGGTGTGATGATATGTATGGGTGTTGATCACAAATCAGCAATCGACGATTATTGGTCGAGTGACCCCTTTCTGCAGAACATGGGAATTGCATCAGTAATGACTCGGGCCAGATTTCAAATGCTAATGCGTTATTTTCATTTAGCTGATCCAGTAAATGACCCACGGCGGGATCCTGACATTGAACGTCGCCGTCAATGATCAGAGGCCGACCCGTTGTATAAAATCAACCCGTGGCTGAAACCCGTACTCGAAAATTGTCGGCGATACTACCAGATGGGACAGGAAATTTCGATTGATGAGGGTATGATTAGATTCAAGGGACGGTCCAAGTTTAAGCAGAGATTGCCCCACAAACCCGACCGTGATGGCTTCAAAATATGGCAGGTGTGCGACTCGACAACGTCTTACATTGCAAACTTTGAACCATATTTGGGGGTGAAATATAAAACTACAATTGAGGGGAGAAAGAAAGAAACTGGGACAATCAAGAAGACAACACACCGGTTGCTACAGCCCTTCACAGAAAAAAACCATATTCTTTTCTGTGATTCGCTTTTTACGTCAGTTAACACAGCCCTTGAATTACAAGACAAGAAAGTGTACATGGTCGGTAGTTTTAGCAGACGAAATCGGAAAACCATGCCGCCGCAATTAATTCCTGAAGGGAAAAGCAAGAAGCTGAAATTGAAAATTGGTGAAATGAAAGCAGCAACTAGACCGGACGACACTATCAATATTACTGCATACCAGGATGACAGCGCGCAAATATTGATTTTAAATACAGTCTATCCCCCACTGGCTACGTCGGCAGAAGCAGTAGATGACGAGAGACACGTGCCTGTATCGTTACAATGTTACAGACATCACATGGGTGGCGTGGATCGTTCTAACCAAAGGCGAAAATACTATCACACGGGCAGAAAAAACAATCGTTGGTGGATCTACATGGCCTGTTACCTCATAGATGTTGCATTGGTCAATGCTTATGAATGTTTCAAGGCATTGAATCGCACGACTAAAGTAACGCACAAATTCTTCAATATCCGCACAGGTAAACAACTGATTGGTGGACACTCGAGTAGAATTCAAAAATCCATAAGAGAAGTTGGCTCTCTTCCAAGTAACACGTCATTTATTCGTAGTGAAAACATGGATTCGCACGAAATATGCAGACTATCCGGGCGTCAAAAATCGTGTAAGCAGTGCAGCAAGGACGGGAGAAAAACTGCGAGTGGCCGATTATCAGAAACATCAAAAGGATGCCCAATTTGTAAAGTTCACCTTCACGCGGGCGAATGTTTCGCTGCTTTTCATCACAACATGGCACTGAGGGGAAAACGCACCGTGGGAACACAAACACGAAGTACAGAAGAGCAGCCCTCTACATCAGGCAGACGCATGGGAGCAGCCCGCCGGGGTGGACGACTAAGAAAGGCGTACAACAAATAAATTTGGGACTTATTACAGCGTCACGAACTGTACAATAGTTTGAGTTGGTGAAAATACGTTATCGTTAATTTAGTTTCATGCTCAGTCGGTATTTATACGTTTTAATGTCAGGATAGTTCATCGGGTCTAGTCGGTGGAAATACGTTTCTGCGTGAGTATATATATACATGCCAAGTCCATGCAGTTACGTTCTCGCTAGTTCGTTTTATTTCAAGTCGTTAAATATACGTTGAAATATTTAGTTGGTTAATGTGGTCATGTCGGTGAATATACGTTGCCGTGTGAAGGTAACCCCGATCAAGTCGTTGCAGTTACGTTCTCGTTCGTTTCAGTCTCAGTTTGAGTCGTTAAATATACGTTGTAAGTGTGGACTTACTCATACGGTCAAGTCGGTTAATATACGTTAGAGCTTGAATATAACATCAGTTAAGTCACGGAAAGTACGTTGTAATATGTTACACATGTAGTTCAAGTCGTTGAATATACGTTGCAATTTGAAATGTACGCTAACGGGTCGAGTACGTCAAACACGTTTTCCCCCGTACATGTCCCAAATATCCCCATACTCACGCGTTTTTTTTCTTCTTACTTCGAACTTGCATTCATGTAGTGACCTTGTACTTGCTTGTAATGTGTTTTCAATTAAGCAATATTTATTTCAATGTTTAACACGTGTTTATTGAGACTGTACAAAGGGCAAAACATCGTTACTTAACGACAGTAAAAAATGTGTATTGAAATAAAACGGTGATTTTTTTTATACGAGAAATTGTTGTCCATGGTGGTAATGAAGTGTGTATGCAAACAGATTGCAAAAAATGTGAAAACTGTGGTCGATACAGTCTGTTAACTATGGCCTATTTTTGCAAAAATGTCTGGCAGGATAGCATGCACAGATGCTGGCTACTGGAGTGCATTGAATCATGACCGTTTTTCAACGACTTAACCTGATAGCGTGAAACTCCCCTGACCGGAAAAGGGTTAAAAAGCTTCAAACTTAAACACAAGCTGCATTTATTATAAATAGTTAATTAATAATAATGTTCAATACTTCAATTGTATGGTCAGTCTGAACTAGAAGTCAATGCCTGTTTCATTGTGCATCCAAATTGAAAGAATATTTGTACTCCCATGATGCATCACACCTGTAGGCAAACAAAATGGTTTTGTGTATCAACAAGATCTATGTTTACCATTTAATATGTATTTAAAGGGAAGTGGTCTGGCCATAATATACACTAAATACAGACTTTTACTTCCTAGTCATTTCAGTCATCCCAGCAATTACTGAGTTAAACCTTGCTGGTTGGTGACTTGTACACATTCATCTACGCAACAAAAAGTCACCATATCTTGCGCATACAAGAGCAATGTCAACCACCTTTAATATATATTCTATCATATTCACTCACTCACTCATGATGGTGAACTGATAATAAAATTCCAAAGGGAAAAAAAACTTTTTTTTGGTCTTGTGTGAAAAACAGCACTGCAGCCTTATCTGACTGCAAACAAGTGTAACTGTTGCTCTGTAGTTGACAGAGCTAAAACGGACTTGCCCTGCGCCTGCTCAATCCTACATCAACCAAAACATGTGGAAAAACTGAAAAAGGTAATATTACAATTAACTATGGCAATTCCAGACTACACATCTGCACAAGTAAGTGTGAAATAATCGCATTCATTCGCTCCAACTATTATTTTTATAATGTCTATCAGTCCAGGAAATGAAAAGCCATTATGTGGAACCTATCAAATCACTATAAATTATGATAAATACATGAATTGATATGATAATAATGCCATTAGTATTCCACATCATATGCTACCAATATAAGATGCATGTACACAGACTGCATACATTGTAAACAGCTTTGAATATACATCAAATTAGTCAAATTACTATGGTTTCAGAATTACCAAATGTTTTTAAAATATTATTTGTGACATTTATCAATAGACTGTTTTCTATTCACTGCGAGACCTTGCGTAATACGTGAGAAAGGCAGAGAATGAATGTCTGCCACAAAAATTAAAGGATTTGATTTTGAACCTGAACTTCTTATTTTTATAGTTCAATGTTGAAATGGCGATCTTTCAGAGGGAATTATGGTGTTAAGATACCTTTACTTCAAAAGAATTTCATCAAATGTGTACAGCACATAATTAGGCATCGAAGAAGCTAAAAAATACCTTGGTATTTGTTTAATCTCATGCAATATTTTGACGCCACTAACGATGCTATAAGCATAGGGCAGGATCTCGCAGAGGACGGAAAACATGGTCTTAAAACTACCGTAATTATGTTTTTGATTTTTACGATTTAACTAAGTTGAAAATGCTACAAAAAATCGCTATATGCAAGTTGCCTTGAATGCCAGTGTCATTGAGTTTTGAAATGTTCTTTACTTGAACGTTTTCTAACAGCTAATAAATTAGGAAGTTGCAAAAAAATTACAAAACAAAAGAGGTGTGAATATGTAAACAAAAATCAGTTATGTTTGATTACTAGCTAACAAGAGAAGCATTACAACTATTTCTAATTTGAATTGTTTCAGGTCAAGTCCAGCAAAGATGATACAGAGTTACAGTTACTAAGTTTATGACCACACAGAGAATTCTTCGTACAGTGTACAGAACTGTCTGTGCTTATGTATATCTACAGTTAAAATAAGCCATTTTTATAAACTGATATAGTTTATAATAAATGCATGGTTTTATGTGAACTTCTTGTAGAGTTGTGCTTCTAATATAATCATGGAAAGATCATCGATGAACATCATATTTGCGAAAATAAATGATTGATGACACCTACACAATAACATGTTTTTCTCAAGGGGGTTATGATCTAAGCTATGTGACAAACACTGTATAATTTTAATACTGTTATTCAGATCTAAATATAGATTTCCTAGACAATATGATGACATCAACTTCCTGGTTTGCAGTAAATAGTGATGAACTCTGTAGAATATGCTGGTAACAAAATATGCTGTACATAAAACTTTTTCTTGCTGTACACGTATACCATTTAGCAATATATTATTGAAGTATTGACCTTGTATTGAACCCTGTGGTTGAGCAATGACTGACATCTCACCAAACCACATCAAAATAAACCTGACAATTTATAGAAAACTATGTATCACAACAAAAAAACAAATCATGCCAAGATACAAAATTGAGAAGAGCTAGGCGTTTTACTAAACCGGGGAACAGGTGCGCAGAGCCCTAATACTCTCGGCTTGCGCCCTCTTACCAAATTGACGATTAAACTTTCAAGTCATAAATATATTTCTTGAGCCGAGCACATCCGTGCTGCCGTACAACATGAAATCTTTCTCAAATATATTTTTCTCTGAAAACTTCCCAGCAACACCAGCTGACAATGTGTCTGAACACCAAATACTAGTACACTAAAAATTATTCCAAAAATATTTCAATGGCGATAGATACACCGTTAAAACGACGCAGAAACTTTGCGATATGGAGTTCCAGGCTCCCTCGCCTGTGTGCCCTCTTGTTCATTTTTTCTAGAAAAACCCCGGAGAGCTAAATCATCCCTTTTGCAATCTATACAATTTTGAAAAGATTTTAATAGCACAGCTCCTTATAATAGTCTCTTGCATTATGCATTCTGAAAAGTCATTTTTAGCTCCAAGGCTATTTTTAAATGGCAAAATTTCTGAATGTGTTCAGATTCTCTATTCAAATGAGCCAGACGCAGTTCTAACACACAATGTAGTTACATATGTGTGGCAGCTACAGTCAATCTAACAGTATGATAATATACAATTTACCAACAAAACATCCATGGAAGTACATGTATACAATATTTATGCTCAGAAATCTAAATCAAAGATACAATTCAGTTGGTTCAGATCACACCAATCCAGCTTATAGTTTATTAAGAATATGCTATTTATAACTAATTTCATCTCTATTTCAATATTTTGTTAGACTAAAGTTTTTAATGATTGGGCTGGAATATTAGAAGCTGTATTAGTGAAATTGCTGGACAATTCCAAACCTCAAGGGAAACCATGATATATCCTAAAGCAAAAACAAAATAAGCATTAGTCACCATATGATGATGAACAAGTAATGCAAGTGATGATGCAAGAACTGTCACCATAGCAACCAAGTATATGATGCATCTTAATTTATCTTCCTTGCCCAAATACAGTACATGTACTATCCAATTTTAAATCACTCAATTTACCAAAAATTGAAGCCCTAATTGACAAGAAACCCCAAGTCTTGATTCTAGCAAAGATATGTAAGACTAGTGTAATAAGCTATGTACAATACTGGACCTTATCCTCAAGTCCCATTCATGGTTCAGAAATTATTTCACTGATTACATATGGTCAATTTCAAAACAAATCTGCATTAAACAGATTGGCCACTATCTACATCCAAATTTTATTTTCTCAACTACTCTGAAATTTTCAGCAAAGGTACCTATTTTGATGTTAGTTTTGCCAAACAGAGGTAGTCCAAAAGTGTCTAAAACAATAAATATCAACTAACAAGATTATTATCTTAATATTATCATCTTAATACTCAAAATAGAGTGATCAAATTTTCAGCAGATGTGTTATGTGCATAAGTCTACATAAATGGCCAAACGAAGTAGTATTTGCATGATCTAGTATACAATTGATGCAATTGATTATTCACGTGCAAATGCGGTATACGAATTGTCTGTTGAAAGTTGACCTGAAATACTAAAAACTCAATTACAACTAAATCTACAAACAAGCTTGATAATGCTCAGCTATTTTCTGACCCGAACATCTTGCAAATACGGGAATTGTTGCAGTTGGTATATGGCATATACTACGGTACTTCATGTGTCAAAAGCCACAAACAAAATATAACCGATAATATAACTAAGTAGTTGCTGTTTATGATTGTTATTTCAACCTATCAGCATTCAATCCATGCTGGCGTTCTCCTAACTTGACAGATTCAAATCAATATCTCACAAACTGTAAGCATCAATTGAAAGACCATACATATAATAAACAGGGGTCGAAGTTAAGTCCTATCAACCTGTCCCACACAGACAGTTTTTAGCTGGAACAGGTAAATGAACATTGCCTGTCCCTGTGGACAGGTGATTATAAAGATATCAAGTTCTTGCAGACTAAATAAATAGGGTAGTTCTAGGTTGCTAATGTCCAGAAAGACTTCTGAAATGATGATCAGCCAAGAATTAACATTTTATTTCAAATAATATGCTGTAATTTATCTTGCATGGAGAAGTACATTAATTAGGACAGGCACTTTTAAATCTTCCACCAGTCCAATGAACAGACAACTTAAATTTTAATTTCAACCCCTGATATTAAGCACAAATTGAACTTCCAATCATGCATTGCTCAACAGATAATAGCAATTTTTTAGAGAAGAAAAAAGGCAGCATGACAGTGAGATCAGTCATTTGGAGACAAATCTACTTAGCATTGCAAGAGCAATGGAATTTGAATCAGAAAGAAGAAAACAGATCAAGCACTGCAAAGCATCTAGAGTAACCAGATAATCACCAGAGTATCGAAATTTCATTTTCAGTTAATCTTTTATTTCAACAGCTATGAAATTCTGTATTGCTTAAGTTCTGTACACTGTAGACAGCCCAATGATGTCTATAAAGGCTCAACTAGTATGCAGCTATGAATAATTCTCTTATTCAGACTAAATATTGAAATATTTGTGACCATTGTTAACTTTTTAGTGTTCACCTTCAAACTACACTAAAATACTTTATTTTCGCTAAAGCGGTGATTCAGTGAAAATAAAATCTAGCGATTATATCTTTTTCCTATATTTTACATTCAACTCATCAAAAATCAGTAAACATGAACTCCATACAAAACACCCAAAGACTTTTCAGCGAAAATTAATTCCAGCTAAAATAAAGTATTTTACAGTTTAACATATTGCCAGTTTAGGGAAATTCCATCATTTGCCAAGTATTCAGGATTACATATGCATTGTCCTTTTGAATTTTAATTTGATAACAAGCTTTACTTCACAGCTGTCAACATAAAACTATACCTGTTGCTGTTGACATAATGGAACTTTTCTAATTTGAAGAAACAATTACAGATAATTAAATCTTAAGCTATTAATTTTTTTAACAATGATCTTTCTTCGAAATTGAAGTATTCACAAATAAAGCACAAAAAGTGAATATCCCCCCTTTTTTTCTGTGATTTTGTGACAGTGAGAGACTAACAGTTCTGAATAAAAAAATGTAAGAAAATCAGTTTTTCTATGCAGGTTTAACTGAAATTTGACCAACAGTAAGGCTTTTGTATTTGTATAATCAATGCTTACTTGGTATAATATTTGATGTACAAGGTGAAGAAAAGAGCACTACTTGGAGACTTGTCTGGATTATTTATGAAAAATATAAAGAAACTTGCCTTACAATGCATTAATTTGTAAGATAAGCACTGACAAATGTCAATTATAATGAGCAGACACTTTTTATCAAACCTGTGTAATATTATGTACCATATACATTGAATATACTAGAATTGGGTACTGCATGTTTAATAATTTAATATCAAGTCTGAAATCTATTCATGTGCACTGCTTTGTTTTCTTTTACAGAAACATGCTCTGTTGACAATAGCTTATTGTTGCTGAAAATTACACATGGGTGCCAAACATCCAAACTGTTCTCATTTCCAAACTGGCCTAAGCAATGACTGATTATTACACACACAGTCATAATATTTTCCAATCTCCAAGAATATGAAGTCTGCAATAAAATTTAATGTGCTAGCCAGACATAGTCAGTTGTAGCCCATAAAAGGAACATTGCTCACCAGCCTGTTGCAGGTTAACATTATTTAGTCTGTGTAGGAAAAATGATTTAAATAAAAAATGCAGGCAAACTATAACATTGTTAAAACTGTATTAGGTAGTCTTAGATACGAGTTGTTTTTGATGTGGTGACCTAAACATTTAGCAACTCCTATATCATGTTCTATTCAGAACTACTACTCATACTATAGGTGTTGACACTTATTACGGTTGACTGCCAATGGAAGGCATGTCATACAATTACAGGGTACACATAACAATGCTTGCGTTCATATAAAATTAGCGACTTATTTAATTTATTTAGGTCTTTCCCAATTTATCTTCATGAAGATATAATGAGTCACCAGACTAATGAGTCACCAGACAAATGCATGAAAGGGCATGTATTGCTAATAATGACAAAATTATTGTACATGTGAAACCATTAAAAAATTATAAAAAATAATCATCCCAGTTACTTGCGCTTTGGAAAAATGGTGTTCATAGAAATTATTTTCGAGTCATGCAACACATAGCAACTAGCATAAATATAATTTGTCACAAGTTTCATATTTGGAGCACAAGCTATAGTATCTAGGGTTAAAGGTCACCATTGTGCCAGTAAACAGAGGAATGCAGCTATTGTACAACTGGATTGAAGGATATGAACAACAGTGGGCATCAATTGTATGATGAATGTCAGAGAGGGCATCAATCATGTATTGTAGAGTTACTCATCGCCGACAATATTTGAACCAAGTACAGGTACTTGGTTCAAATAGTGAATATAGGAATGTGAATGCCAGCAAGAATGTGAAGTTCTCTATAAATGTCAAATGCAACAAGCTAAAAAAATTACTCTATTAAAAATCTGACTCAATACAGTTTACTCAGGGAATTTTGGGTTTAAAAAGTTGACCCAGTCCTGTTTCTGTTTTATTGAATTCCAGAGTGAAAAGTTTAAGACAGGGGGTCACGTCACGCCTTCTGAATTATTAGTTACATAAACTTTAATCATTCATAACTATGGAAGAAATTCCAATAAAGGAAAAATATTTGTTATCATGTATTTGAAACATATGTATATGTACAAAATATATCAACCAGGAATATTCTATAAGAGCTTTTCAAATCAAGTAATCAATGTAATTTAGCAAACATGAACAAAGTATACTATGACATTTTATTGTTGTTAGAATCAGACATATCATTTTCATTTGACGCTAGTATTTCATCTAATGCATGGATTGAAAGAGTAGCAGGCTGTGGATACTATATGGTAATATGCATATTAACAGCACATACATACATGTCAAAAAATAAAACAGGTAATAATGGAAAATACCAAGTGCTTTAACGAATCCTTCTAAAACTACAAGAAATTAATTCAATTTGGCTAAATTAAATGGATCACACAAACCACACAAACCCATAGCAGATACAACAACAAATATTTCGGCATCATTAACTATCTTGTAACTTTGAGATGCAAATGTTATTATTCACAAATGTCTACAGTTGCAGTTCAAAACCACAATTCATCAGAATAAAAATTATGACAGTGTTTTTTAAAATATAAATAGAGACCTATGTCTTAAGGACCCTGCCACAAGATAATTCATATTGTTTGAATTGCACTTTACTTGGATTGGTCTTTTGTTCTCATGACATTCAAAACCCAAAAGTGTATTTGTTATTCAATCTGGGAAAGAATATGGGTCTTTAAACTTTAAATCCAAAGCATGTCAAGGACTCTCACCCCTTTGAAATGCTAAATAAACACTTTGTTATGACGATCAGTATTAAACCTCTTCACAGACTTGTGCCAAGTGTTGGTGAAGACATAATTCCAACGTTCCAACTGAGCCTCAACTTAGAACAAGGAAATTATTATTTCTGTTCCAAATAATTGATATTTGCACTTGACCCAATTTCAAGAAATAATAATAAATGATTACTCACAGCTCTTCCCTTTGCCTCTGGGACAGAACCATCTTAAAGGAATATCCTCTTGGAAATTAACACGCAATATTGTCCTATGCAAATAAATGCCAAGGTACTAACTACAGTTTGTGATATCAGTTATGAGAAAGATGGATGAAAACACTTCCACTTTCGGTGCGATGGATCCAAATTGCATACACGATACAAGTCAGCCCACCAATTATCAACTCATGCTGTCTGTGAAAAAGAAAATGTCATTCTGTTAAATGTGATCAAGGCAATTGAAACAATTATCTTATAATCATACTTAGTACTTATTAAAATTAATAATAACATGATACGAGTAAGAAATGAAATTGCTCTAGTCTAAATCTGATCCAGGTAGTTTTAAATATTTAGTAGAATGATAATATATTCGTTAAAATTCTAATATTGGATATAATCATAACAAGGGTGCGAATACTCTAGGTACAAAGTGTGCTTGTCTTAAATGCTATTGCCGGCCACACAGCTCGTCAAAAATTATCTCAGTCAGTTTTACCGGAAATTATTCGCCGAGACAACCAACACCTCGAACACATAAAATTACAGCGAAACAGAGGCCCATAACAATTACTGTAATGGACGAAAACTGAGAGTAAGAATTACTGATAATTAACCTTTGCTCAAAATACTTGATTTTCCTGAAAATCTCGATTTTTACCGGCCCTGCCCAACTCTGTCATGTAATGTAGTCTGACTTCATCTCAAGATGGCGGCCATTCAAAGTCGACGAGTTTCAAATTCCAGCATCTCTACACACGTAACAATCAAAAGATTTTCGCCGAATAATTAGTAAAATATTATGTCTTACCAGAAAATTTAACAAATTCAATCAGATGAGCACCCAAACCGAGTAATTTCTCTATATTTGCCAGCGACTTTCACCGATTTCTGATTCCCAACACGTTGAAACATTACCCACAATGCAACGCATCGCTTTACAGTTCCAACGCGCATCAAAATCTGCGCATATAGGTAGGGGTTACCCACAATGCATTGAGAAAAATATGTCTGCGCCCACTAAATTCGTTCAAACAACGTTTTTTTCAGTTTTTAACAAATTATAGCGTGAGAATTATCATTTTGAGGCGTGTTTATAGAGTTGCAAATTGTAACCACACGCTAGGGTACAGGTTGGTGGTATTCACTGCTAGAGATGCACAGGATTTCTAAAAAAGTGAAAATTGAGCAGTCGACGTCTGACCGAAACCATGGACGTACTACTAAGGTTGATGTCATTTAATCTGAGACCGTGAGTGCAGATTCCTAGGCTAGTGTATCTGCGTATTTGTGTTAACAGGTGAAACAAGTATGGCATTAAACAAGTTCATGCACCCGCGAAACAGATACAAGAATCAACCTCCAGACTTTGCTAAACTGGCCGCGAAATATGACAATTTTGCCCAACACGTGTCTGTCAGTCTATCAGGGAAAGTGAGCGTCGATTTCAAGAACCCACAAGCATTGCGTTCACTCACATGTACGTTGTTGAAAGAAGATTTCAATGTCGAAATAGATGTACCACTAGATAGACTTGTACCCACGCTGCCACTAAGACTAAATTATATTCACTGGGTGGAAGACCTTATCCGAGATAATGGTGCATACAGAGGTAGCCATATCCATGGCATTGATATAGGTATGCAAAATAATACTACTAATAATAATAACTTTATTACACTACTATGCCATCAGAGGGCGCAGTATGGTAAATAAAATACAAATCATAAAAAAAATATAGCAGCTAAAAACTATGATAAGATAAAATTAAAAGATGTTAAAATACTGTATCGTGTATGTAATAATGTTTGTATAGCACTGTCGGGGTTGTGAAGTATTCAATAAATGTTTTTTAACTAGATACAGAAAGAGTTCCTTTTGCACACCCACCCCCACCACCCCAACACTAACTCTACCCTCAAGTGCTCCACAATTCAATTGTATATGCCTCCTCGACCGTGAAGTGTTTTATTTAACCAGGATATTCTTGTCCAAAACATTAAAATATCATACTACGTTGTATTTTATGATCATGTTTCCCTGATATGTTTGTTTTGATTTTATGGGCATTTTGCATGAATCAGTATACCACCATCTAATTTGCATATTTTCAAGCATTCTGGATTTAGTTTCAATGCAAAGCTTCAATAAAAGACGCATTATATTTATATATGGCCAGATTATATTTGTTTTGGTGAGTACATTGGCTGGGAGATACTAAAATCAAATTTTAAAATTCTGAATATGAAATCGTCTGATGCGTGTATATTACCGATATAGAAGATATTTGGCCTCCATTAGAATGGTTGTACATGTATATCTTTATTGTTTTAACAACAGAATTTGTGCATAGCTTTAGCTACGGGTGGGGGGGGGTTAGTTTATAAGTAATGTTGAATTCAATCTTAAAGTACCATGTTTCTTTAATACTATATGTTAATAGGTACTGGAGCGTCCTGTATTTACCCATTGCTGGGTGCCAGATTGAACGAGTGGCATATCACTGCTACAGAGACTGACCCAGTTAATGTATTCTATGCTAAGGAAAATATCGAGAAAAATAACATGAATGATAAAATAAAAGGTAACTATACACTGTTGTAACTGCAGAGAGAAGTCACCGTGTAACATCATACTGCATTGAACATATGAAAGTTATGACACTTGTTTAATAAATACAATATTACACTGCCACAAATTTTGATATCCTATTGATCACACATTTGCATTTCAACTGTTCCACCAGCAGAAACTAACATTAAAATTGTTATTTGTGTGTGCACGCACATCCTAAGCACATTCAAGTCATTTGCAAATAGGAACATCTGCTTGACTGCAATCATTGAAATATCTAATTTTTGAACCTATCAAACTATTATAGAAACACTAAATTGTGATCTAGTTCTATCAACGGTCTTCACGTATCTTGACAGTAAATCAACAGTAAAGGTGGTTCAGTACAGAAAACAAATTCATTGAGCAGCCGCTGTAAGGTTGGGAAAATTAGAAATGATAAAATTTTCAGAAACAAAAACTCAGATGGGTGAAACCGTGAATGCATAAAACTATATATAAAGTGAGAACATTCAGTTTGAACAGTTTTCAAGAATTGAGTCCCAAGCAACGATAACAATGCACGCTAAAAAGGCAAAGGCTCATGGGTAGATGTGTATTTGTATGTGCAGGTGATGACTTATTTTATGAAAATCAGACAAAATAAAGTATACACTGAAGTTGCCATTCCAGGGAATCACAGTGAAAGGCTATTCCAGTATTAAAAAAAAAATTATTTATTTATTTGCCTTTTTTTCAGTGATAGAAAGCAGTGAAGATGATATTTTTAGTCAAGTATTTGAAGACAATGAACGGCAATGCTATGATTTCTCTATGTGTAATCCACCATTTTATGGAAGCTTATTAGAAGCACAAGGTTTTTTCTCTCGTAGCGAGAAGAGACCTGAACCTAAATCATCGAGTACTGCTGCTGAACCCGAGTGTGTTGTTGAAGGAGGTGAGGTGGAGTTTGTCAGGAAGATCATTTTAGACAGTTTGAAATTCAGAGAAAGGATTAGGTTTGTAAAAATACTTTGTAAAGGATGCTGAATTGTTACAAACATAGAGTTATGAACATCGAGTTACAAAAATGACCACGCCCATATTTCAGAAACCACGCCTAAATTTTAACTTCAATGTTCAATTAACAGTTAACAGAACTTTGAGTTGCGAGCAGCATAGAATTTTTGTTTCATTTAACATTGTATATTTCCCATAATTCAAAGTTTGGTTAACTGATAATTGAAATTCAAATTACTAAATTTGAACTTTAAACAAAACAAAAAAAATTCTATGTTGCTCGTAACCCGTGTTCTGTTAATTGGACATTGAGTTACAATTTCGGCGAGGTTTCGCAAAAGTGGGCGTGGTTTCTGAAATATGGGCATGGTCATTATTGTAACTCAATGTTTTTGTAACTTGATGTTCGTAACTCAATTTCTTTAACTTGAATAATTCAGCATCTCATTTTGTAATTTTGTGGAAATTTAGTGATGTTAGGTCATTATAAATTCAGTTTCAGAATTCAACTGAACAAAATCCAAAGCCCTTATGATGCTTACTGGGGCCAGTGAGAGGTTTTCTACAAATTATACAAATGGGGGAACGCAACTCTAGAGGATTGTGACCAATTTTTATTTATTTATTTTTATTTTTTTTATTTTGTAATACTGACCAAAATGTCCTTTGTAGTCTCAAATAGATATCCATTTATAATGGGGTAAAATATGAAGATGTTTCATGCTATACACTTACAAACAACACTTCACAGATGAAAAATTTGATTTGACATGTCATATTATCATGTTATTTCCTATTTGGTACTCCAAAAGGATATAATGGCTGCCATTCAAGTCTTGTTGAGAATCAGATCATGAAACAAATGTACATGTTTGATATAATGTATACGTGAAATTTGAACTTGTTCAGTCCAGGCATGTTGGATATATATAAAAACAGATATGCATTCTTTTTGAACCTGATCAGGAAAAATAAAATGACATGCATGAAGGTCCCAATATGTTCAATGTATGTAACCACGTTTAAACAGAATCTGTATATGCATAAGATTAAAATGGCTGCCATTCAGCCATCTTGAATCGGATCATGAATCAAATGCATGTGCTTATGTCCAATATAATGTCTGATGTATGTGTGAAGTTTGAACTTAATCGGTCAAAGCATGTATGAGATTTTACTGGATACAGACGGACAGACGGAAGGATGGACAGACGGAGGGACGCATGCATATAATGTCCAATATAATGTCTGATGTATGTGTGAAGTTTGAACTTAATCAGTCAAAGCATGTATGAAATTTTACTGGATACAGACGGACGGACGGAAGGATGGACAGACGGAGGGACGCATGCATATAATGTCCAATATAATGTCTGATGTATGTGTGAAGTTTGAACTTAATCAGTCAAAGCATGTATGAAATTTTACTGGATACAGACGGATGGACGGACGGATGCACGCATGCATGCATGTCAGTCCATAAAATCTGAAATAATGTATTTATATGAGGATAAATATTGTAATCATTGTTTCATTTCAGATGGTACACATCAATGCTGGGAAAAAAGAAAAGTCTAAATCCACTCAAAGCTGAACTAAAAAAACATAAAGTGAGTGCAAACAATGCAGAATGTGTTATTTTAATTGTCACAATTTTCTCATTTACTGACAAACTCCTCGTCAAATCAGTGTAATCGGTGTCTGAATGTTTGTATGTTTTAGATTGGTTTTATCACAATCACATTTCGGAATGCATTTGTTTGGTCTCTTGTACTTCTTATCAGAGAAACATTTTACCAAACAATTTTTTACCATTTTTTTAGATCAGAAATGTTACAACTACCGAGTTTTGTCAAGGACGCACAATGAGATGGGGCATTGCATGGACATTCGTCAATGATACTTCCCTTCCACCAGTAAGTAAACCATTTTTAGTACCGCTCTCAACTCTTTTGATATGTGCTATTCTTTTTAGTTATATGTTGACCCTTGTGCGTCCGTGCTTCCATGTGTGCCTGCGACCTGTATCTTAGAAATGCCTGGACCAATCATAATCAAACTTCACACATACATCATACTGTAAAAGGGTTAATTATTCACTGGATTTTAATGTTGCTTATTTCGCTGACTGGAAAATGCGCTAAATTAAAACCCAGTGAATATGTAAAACTTACCATAGAACACATTATCTAAATGATAAAATGTGAATTTAAAACCCACTGAATATGCCTAAAATGGTAAATCAGCGAAATTTTACCCCAGTGAAAATTAGTCATTTTACAGTACATGATATTATACATATGCACATCAATATGTTTCACGATCTGATTCAAGATGGCCGAATAGCGACCATTTTTGTGCTAAAAAATCATAAAAATCAAGCATTTCTTGGCTGTTTACAGATGGATTTTGTTCAAACTTGGTATATACAGTAGACATGATGAGACCTTTATGCAACTAATTTTGTTTTTCAGATAAGATTTAAAATAGCCGACTGGTGGCCATTTTGTTTTAAGGAATAGGCTTCTAGAGCCAAATTTTTAATATTCATTATACATCATGTCATAGATATACAGATATATTGGTTTGACGATCCTATTCAAAATGGCCGAATTGTGGCCATTTTTGTGCTAAAAAATCATCAAATATCAAGCATTTCTTGCATTTATGGATGGTTTTTATTCAAACTTACAACATGCATTCGACATTAGGGTTCCTGATGCATGTCATTTTATTTTTCAGATCGGATTCAAAATGGCTGACTAGCAGCCATTTTGTTTTAATGAATGGGCTTCTAGACCATATCGCTGACTTGTTTTGACTGATTATGTTCAAATTTTTAATATTCATTATACATCATGTCATAGATGTACGGATCTATTGGTTTGACGATCCTATTCAAAGTGGCCGATTGGTGGCCTTTTTTGTGCTGAAAAAATCATCAAATATCAAGCATTTCTTGCATTTAGGGATGGATTTTATTCAAACATACAACATGCATTAGACATTAGGGTTCCTGATGCATGTCATTTTATTTTTCAGATCGGATTCAAAATGGCTGACTGGTGGCCATTTTTTGGGGGGGCTTTTAGAGCCATATCTCTGACATGCTTTGAAATTTTATATATTCATTATACATACATCATGTTATAGATATATACATGTACATGTATTCAAAATGGCTGATTTTGAATTCTGTTCCAGAGCAATATCTCTCAATATGGACAAGTACTTGTTTGACTATCAGATACAAATGTCATTCATTTTAATGTTAAACAATCTTCATAATAAAATTCCTGACATGGTTATTAGTCCCTGTTCGGACGAAGTCCGAAAACAGGGACTTATAATTCGGTCTCTGTGCGTCCGTCCGGAGTCATATCTCAGAATCCCTTGGACTGATTCCATTCACTCTTTGCATGTGCCCAGTACCTTATGTGGGACATATGCAAATGCAGTGGTTTAGCGATTCGATTCAAAATGGCCGACTGGCAGCCATCTTGTTGTTTGAAAATGTTGTATTTTGGACATGCTTTGTCAGTTTTCATTCAAATTTGGTACATAGATTATACATGTTAGGATACATGTCCATGACGATTTATTTCACAATTGGATCAAAGATGGCTGACTGGCAGCCATCTTATTTTTTGAAAATGTTGTATTTTGGACATGCTTTGTCAGTTTTCATTCAAATTTAGTACATCGATCATACATGTTAGGATACATGTCCCCGATCATCAGTGAGTTCCTGAGTCTGTCCGTCCGTCTGTCCGTTCGTGCATCAGTCTGTCAATAGTAATATTTCAGAATCCTGTGGACTGATTCCATTCATTCTTTGCATGTGCCCAGTACCTTATGTGGGACATATGCAAATGCAGTGGTTTAGCGATTTGATTCAAAATGGCCGACTGGCAGCCATCTTGTTGTTTGAAAATGTTGTATTTTGGACATGCTTTGTCAGTTGTCATTCAAACTTGGTACATAGATTATACATGTTAGGTTACATGTCCAGTACAATTTATTTTGCAATTGGATCAAAGATAGTCGACTGGCAGGCATCTTGTTTGTTTTTTTATGTGCGGTATCTTGGAAGTGCTCTGTCAGTTTTCATTCAAATTTGGCTCATACATGTACTTTATACATGTTAGGATGCATGTCCATGACAATTTGTTTCAAAATCTGGTCAAGGATGGCCAATTGACAGCCATCTGACTTTTTGGCCTTACTATTATATTTCCACAATTTTTGTACCATTTTCATTCGTATTTGGCACATACATCATACATATCAGTGTGTTTCATAATCAGATCAAAGATGGTCAAATAACGGCTGTTTTTATTTTTGCCCATATTACTACTACACGAATCACGTGTTTTGATGTAAATAAACAATCTGTTGTATACGCCACTTGTTTTTTGTAATTTGATTCAATATGATCGCCCAATGTCCAATTCTTGTGTAAAAGCACTAAATCATAATTTTTTACAAATCCATCTCCTATTAATGATTTCATGCAATCTAATCTCAATGACTTCATCAGCATCAAATTGATATGTCAGATCACAAAATTTGGGACGGGGACTGTGTCATTAACAATGACTTATATTCCAGCTATGATACTATAAACAAAACTATATATCTTAAATTTGATAACCATCTGGGATTGTGCCATGCTTGGCTTGTTCTGTCTATCATTGACACTTCAATAACGTAAACATAAAGATTGCTTCCTTTCTTACAAGAATGGTTTTCAATTCCCATGTGTTTTGCACACAGTAGGAGTCTTTGGGATTAACATTTGTTTCTGTTCAACCATTATCTCAAAAACTGTTTGTCGTATTCCTATGAAACATAGTACATTGATGCCCTGGGACAATGCACAGACCTGATGAGTTTCCTGTTGAAATCCATGCTATTAATTAGCTAATTTGCATAATAATTAGTTTTAATTAGTGCCTGGAATTGCTGTAATAAGCATAACTTTATTATCTTGCATACTGTTGCAGATAGAGACGTGCAGCAAAAACTATAATGATGTTGTCAGACATGTATTACCAAAATATCTATCCATCACATATTTATTTATACCATAGCCACTGGCAACCACCCTGATCACTGCTTGGAGTAATACTGTATTTGCTCTATTAGGACGATTGCTTACCGTAAATGTAAATGACAGAGATGAGTCTATGGTCAATTCAATGATGTGGCAATTTGCATCTAAATATAGTGAATACGGTACTGCATGCCTCAACAACTCTTAGCACACAGGAGTTGTTTCTAAATTTTCTTTAATCGGGAGAATAGTTTGCTTTTTGAATTACTTTGTAGTTCTATACGTATTTAGGGGTAGGTATGTGTGGACATTCAGTGGTACTGTAAATGTGAAGTGTTCTTGCTAATTTTTCATAGATGACTGCAATTAAGAGATTGAAAAAGGAGAAAGAGAAACCTCCCATGACCTTTCAAGTACCTGAATCATATGTAAAGCATATTACTGAAAAGATGACAGATACTGCAAAGAAGAAGACGGCGGCAGCTATGAGGCTCTCAGCTGTAAAACAAGAGGTAGAATCCATCCTAAAAACATTGCAGGTTGGTGACTTACTATTCGCAATGTCCTCTCTCAGTGTTCTCCCCATATAGAACAAAGCATGGCGGCACCGCCATGCTTGGCTACCCGGCCGCCACGCTTGGGCTCGGACCGTCATGCTTAAAACTTCACCGCCATGCTAATAGGAAGCATTGTTTACATCCATTTGACCCGCTCACATGTAGCACTGCATAAATTAACACTGTCAACGCCACGGTGGTTTGAACTTGCCTAGACGAATTAAACAGTCCCATTGTTAAACACGTGTGAAGTACAGACGCTGTCAATGGGGAACATATTGTCACTCGAGTTGCAAACACTGAGATGCTATATGACAAAACATGTAAAGAAAAAAAAGGTGATGCCGCCCGGCTAAAACGTACAATCACCGCTAGCACAGCACAGAAACGGAAGCGTGTAGAAACACAGAAACGGTGTGAGGCTGGTTTTGAGGAGTCGTGGAAGAAGACATTTCCCTGGTTAAGGTCAACTTCAGATTGTTCAGGTAAGATTTCGTAATTTTAGAAATAAAATGCCAGTGTGTGTTTGTTTTGCCGATCGTAAGAACACCGAACATGGTAGGCCTACACCAATTTCAATTAAGGAGCTCCATGTTTCAATCAACATCTTAGACGCGAGGCTGGTATAGACAGGGCATGAAAAAAAAACATCACTCGTTACTGTCAACTTTTTATTAGATTATTTATGGATATCATCATAGATTAATGGGTACGCGTATGTTATAATTTGTCCAAGCAAAAAAAAATCAAATTTTTGTAATCTTCCGGTCACCCACATGTGTGGGTATTTCCAAGATGGCGGCCTCTCAACGACAGCTGCTATCGTCACGAGCTATGATCGATGGAATCCCGATTTGTATACATAATTCTATCGTTACGTTTTAATTTTAATTGAATAGTGACCTCGAGTTTTTTTCCTCGAAATTCCCGAGTCTCCTTGTCGTTGACCTGACAAAACAAACATGTAAACAACATGTTTTGCAGACGGTATGCTATCCATACGGCACTGGGTTCCCGATCGTGGCACAATTCAATCGTTATGTTTACTTTTATTTGAACCTCAATCCTCATTGTGTTTTTTTTTTATTTTTCATTTTTTCCCACTAGGAATGTTGTGCAGTTAATGCTCAAAGCACAACATGATTGCAAAGAGTGGATCTTCTTTATGGAACAAAGTCCCGAGCACGTAAGGCAGCCAATGTTTGGAGCACAGCAAAGTCAAGGAGGATTAGTTTAGATTAAGTTTTAAGTTCACATTAAATGACGATCTTGTCAAATTTATGGTATATTATGTAAAGTATTATGTAATTTAAATAAAGTGTCTCATACATTTTAATACTGTCTTGTATATTTGTTTTTGTGAGAGTGAATCCTGAAAAAATATGCAAATTAGTATGCAAATTAATATGCAAATTAGTCCGCCATGCTTGCCTCTGAGCCTGGGAAGAACACTGTCTCTGAAACATTTGCCCCCATGTATATTCATGTGACCCCCTAACTTATTAAAGTTTTAATTACAGATGCAATACAAGATTCTAACTACCAATCGATGTGTGACTTTTGACCTCACTGCTCACACCAACACCTGGACTCATCAGAGGAGGAGAAGACGAGAAATAATGAGAAAAAGAAGAGAAAGTGAGAAAGAGGAGCATAAAGTGGAGGATATAGAACTTAGAGTGGATGTCAATGCTGACAATGGGGAGGAGAACAGTTGCCGAGAAACAAATAATATTAAAAAAGATGTAGAAACAAATAATAGTAAAAAAGATGAAGTAAATCCTAAATGCACTGCAACTGAATGTTGCAGTTTGCCTTCTAATAAGATTGTGAACAATCCTGTTAGTAAAAGCACAGAAGATTTCAAAGTTGATGGGAAAATAGATGGATGCACAAGTTATCCACAAAATGACAAACAAATCTCAGTGGATGCTACTACCAAGAGGGTAGAAGAGGAAATGCTAGGAAATTCTGAATCTTTGTGTGCAGAGACAGATAATAATAGCAACAAGTTGCAAAGCATGCCAAAAGCTGACGTTGAATCACCTGGACATTCTTTTCTTGTACTTGATACTCCATTGCTGAAATGTACATTAACTATCAAAAATGTAAATAAAGAGGTTGTCATGGAGATGCAATACATTGAGGGCAAAGGTCGTGTGATCATGCATCAGGTGGTTCAATATTTTAAGAACCAATTCCAAAGAAAACTTTCAGTGCCAATTTAAATGTTTGATTTTGTCAAGAATAAGGATATATTGGTATAACTTTCTTATCCAAGTATGGTGTTCATATTCTTCACAAGCGTCATGAGCAGAATGCCTTGGAAACCTCCATAACTAAGGAATGTTTTGTATTGTGGAAATGAGTGCAATTATCATCCTTATGAAGCTGGTGAAATAATAGTGGGGTTTTCGTCACTTTCAAGATAGTGGATTAACAGCAAGGTTATTGTTTTTCAAGATGGTGGAATAACCTTCAATACTGGATGACAAATGATGCGAAATGAACAACAGTGATTTCTTTATCAGACTTGCAATAGAATTGTGATTTTCCACCAATTTTGTAATCATTCAGTGGGTTGCATGTCAGTACAGTTGCCCTTCTCTTTATTCACACTTCCAACTTCATATGAAGTAAAATTGTAGTATTTTTATATCACTCTCATCATATTTATTATAACCATGATCTATCTTGTGTTCTAGAGTAATATACCATGGCAAATAGTAATCACCTTCAAAACAAGAACTCTCCCGGGTTCCTTCTGTTTGTTGTATCCCACATTACTCCCACTTGTCACATTTTAGTATGTCACGTGGTGTTTTTTTTTTGAGATAAACAAAAAGAAATTGTTTGTTTTTTATTTGTAATACAAATAATATCAAAATATTTTTTTTTGCCTGTGTAACAGGAGTTATTTTTTGGGGTAGAAACTTTCTCTGTGGTTAAAAAACCTATTTACGTTCAAAATTGTACTAATATAGGGAAAATCTGTATTTTTTTTACATGCACCAAGGTAGACTCCTTGGGCATAGAAACAGCTGTCTTTGATTACATTTTTGATTGAAAAAAATCAAGGACAAAGTTATCGGGTATTGACCAAAAAATATAGATATAATCATGTTTCCTTTGTATTCATAATAAATGATATAGGGTACAATGTTTTTAGCAGTTTATTAATCCTTCGTTTGAGAGAAGACCTCAAACAGAAATTTGTGTTTTGTTCGGGCGTTGTTACATTGACAAAACGTAATAGAATAGAATATATTATTATACGTTTGTCACAGTAATGCTATAAGTTGCAGCATGTCGTAATTTTCATCCTACCATATTAGGAAATGCGAATTCCAAATATGGAATGATTACGCTCATAAGCGTCCTCTAATAATAAAAAAAGCATGGCTGCCGCCAGGGTGTGTGTCCTGACTTCACACAAAGAAGTTCGCTAATTCTGTTTTAAACTTTTTGGATTTTGGCATTCCCATGATGTACAATTGGAAGGAAAAGATGTATAATACAAGGATACCTCGAAGTATGACAGGACACCATCGCATCGACCTCCACTGTGCATCGGTCGATACTACAGCTGTACAGTCTTTGTGCATAATTTGAGGTGTCCTCGTAATAACCTCATAGTATTTATGTAAAGATGTCACATCAGATCTACTTTTTGTGTATTCGTTGAGAGAAATTGAAGCCTAACTACAACAAATACTGTTGTAGCCCCTTGTCTATAAAACAGGATTTTCCTTCACGAGAGCAAACATTACTTCAAAGACCTCTTTATTTTTTGATTAATCTTGGTCAGGGCTTGACATTAAAAATTAAAGTCTCTGTCCATTGACTGATGGGAGAATAAAAGTGCCTGTCCTAATTGATGATGTACCTGTCCCTGCAAGATAAATTGCAACATATTATTTGAAATAAAATGTTAATTCTTGACTGATCATCATTTCAGAAGTCTTAGAAACTCTGAAAGCATTTTTCTGGACATTAGCAACTTAGAACTACCCTATTTAGTCAGTAAAACTTGATATCTGTATATTCAACTGTCCACGGAGACAGGCAATGTTTTCATTTAAATCTGCCTGTGTAGGACGGGTGGACAGACTTAATTCTAACCCTGGATGGTTCTGAATACATGTTAGAGTCTGGACCTCTATAGGTGCATAGCATCTGTTCTGGTCACCTGATATGTTTTTATTTATGAATAAATAAAATGGTGAGGATGGCTTCACACACATGCCACCAATAATATTTCCCCTAAGGGATTGGGCATTACAGCCAAAAAAAAAAGGGTGCTTTGATGGAGAAAAAAGCAAACTAAGAAATTAACAGCAACATTATAAAAACAATTTAGCTCAAATTTAAGTGAAGGAAATTAGTTTTTCAACCCTTCCAGAGTTTCCAATGGTCAACCCCTGACAACATGTTCGACCATTTATTTAACAACACCTTTATTTTTATAAATACATATTTATAAATTGCAACGGCAGCTGAATCGAACTAGCACATCAATGTCATTATAAAATATAGCAATATTAACCCATTAATCAACAATACACATTTAAAATATAGAAAATGGCAATAGGTAATCGTAGTCATTCAACCAGACGTTTCGAGCAATGTACCGCTTTTTTCAATGAATAATATTAATTTTATTTATCCATTGGCATTGCCCTAAACTTCTGATTACATGAATAATTATAGGACTATAAATACCCACTACTGTTTTCTATAGAATATATTTGTCAGATCTAGCAAATGTCATGTGTTTTAATATACAATTGATATGTATTTTTGGAATGTATATAAATATCAGTTTTTTGATAACTATTTGCTAGTTTCCAATTCCAAACAGTCACTAGTGTCAATCCAGTCGTCATCCCGGTCATGTAGTCTGAGGGCGGTGAAGAAAACAGTGCAGTGCATCAAAATGTTGGAATGAGACAGGAAACCAGACTACATCTTATTTGTATAGCTACAATGTCAGTTGACCGCCATATAATAACAATTCCAGGGCAATAATGGACAAAATTACTATCATGCAAAGGCAATAATGGACGAATATTACTATAATGCCAGGGCAATAATGGACGAACTACTATAATGCCAGGACAATAATTGACGAAATGACTATAATGCCAGGACAATAATGGACGAAATTACTATAATACCAGGCTAATAATGGACGAAATGACTATAATGCCAGGACAATAATTGACGAAATGACTATAATGCCAGGACAATAATTGACGAAATTACTAAAAATGCCAGGACAATAATTGACGTAATTACTATAATACCAGGACAATAATTGACGAAATGACTATCATGCCAGGACAATAATGGACGAAATGACTAAAATGCCAGGGCAATAATGGACAAAATTGCTATAATACCAGGACAATAATGAACGAAATGACTATAGTGCCAAGACAACAATGGACGAAATGACTATAATGCCAGGGCAATAATTGACGAAATGAATATAATGCCAGGGCAATAATTGACGAAATGAATATAATGCCAGGGCAATAATTGACGAAATGACTATGATGCAAAGGCAATAATGGACGAATATAACAATAATGCCAGGGCAATAATGAACAAAATGACTATAATACCAGGACAATAATTGACGAAATGACTATCATGCCAGGACAATAATGGACGAAATGACTAAAATGCCAGGGCAATAATGGACAAAATTGCTATAATACCAGGACAATAATGGACGAAATGACTATAGGTGCCAGGACAATAATGGACGAAATGACTATAATGTCAGGGCAATAATGGACAAAATTACTATAATACCAGGACAATAATTGACGAAATAACTATAATGCCAGGGCAATAATGGACGAAATGACTATAATACCAGGACAATAATGGACGAAATGACTATAATGCCAGGACAATAATGGACAAAATGACTATAATGCCAGGGCAATAATGGACAAAATTACTATAATACCAGGACAATAATTGACGAAATTACTATGATGCAAAGGCAATAATGGACGAATATAACTATAATGCCAGGGCAATAATGAACAAAATGACTATAATGCCAGGGCAATAATTGACGAAATTACTAAAATGCCAGGACAATAATTGACGAAATTACTATAATGCCAGGGCAATAATTGACGAAATGACTAAAATGCCAGGGCAATAATGGACGAAATTACTATAATACCAGGACAATAATGGACGAAATTACTATAATGCCAGGGCAATAATGGACGAAATTACTATAATGCCAGGACAATAATGGACAAAATTACTATAATACCAGGACAATAATGGACAAAATTACTATATACCAGGACAATAATGGACGAAATGACTATAATGCCAGGACAATAATGAACAAAATGACTATAATGCCAGGGCAATAATTGACGAAATTACTAAAATGCCAGGACAATAATTGACGAAATTACTATAATGCCAGGGCAATAATTGACGAAATGACTAAAATGCCAGGGCAATAATGGACGAAATTACTATAATACCAGGACAATAATGGACGAAATTACTATAATGCCAGGACAATAATGGACAAAATTACTATAATACCAGGACAATAATGGACAAAATTACTATATACCAGGACAATAATGGACGAAATGACTATAATGCCAGGACAATAATGGACGAAATGACTAAAATGCCAGGGCAATAATGGACGAAATTACTATAATACCAGGACAATAATGAACGAAATGACTATAATGCCAGGACAATAATGGACGAAATGACTATAATGCCAGGGCAATAATGGACAAAATTACTATAATGCCAGGACAATAATTGACGAAATGACTATGATGCAAAGGCAATAATGGGCGAATATTACTATAATGCCAGGGCAATAATGGACGAACTACTAAAATGCCAGGGCAATAATGGACGAAATGACTATAATGCCAGGACAATAATGGACAAAATGACTATAATACCAGGACAATAATGGACGAAATGACTATAATGCCAGGACAATAATGGACGAAATGACTATAATGCCAGGACAATAATGAACGAAATGACTATAATGCCAGGGCAATAATGGACGAATTACTAAAATGCCAGGACAATAATTGACGAAATTACTATAATGCCAGGGCATTGGATGAATTACTAAAATGCCAGGATAGTAATTGACGAAATTATTAAAATGCCAGGGCAATAATGGACGAAATTACTAAAATACCAGGGCAATAATGGACGAATAACTAAAATGCCAGGATAGTAATTGACGAAATTACTAAAATGCCAGGACAATAATGGACGAAAATACTAAAATACCAGGGCAATAATGGACGAATTACTAAAATGCCAGGATAGTAATTGACGAAATTACTATAATGCCAGTGCAATATTGGATGTATAACTAAAATGCCAGGATAGTAATTGACGAAATTATTAAAATGCCAGGATAGTAATTGACGAAATTATTAAAATACCAGGGCAATAATGGACGAAATTACTATAATACCAGGACAATAATGGACGAAATGACTATAATGCCATGGCAATAATGTACGAAATTACTATAATGCCAGGATAGTAATTGACGAAATTACTAAAATGCCAGGACAATAATGGACGAAATTACTAAAATACCAGGGCAATAATGGACGAATTACTAAAATGCCAGGATAGTAATTGACGAAATTACTATAATGCCAGTGCAATATTGGATGAATTACTAAAATGCCAGGATAGTAATTGACGAAATTATTAAAATGCCAGGACAATAATGGACGAAATTACTAAAATACCAGGGCAATAATGGACGAAATTACTATAATGCCAGGACAATAATTGACGAAATTACTAAAATGCCAGGGCAATAATGGACGAAATTACTATAATGTAAGGCAATAATGGACTTTACTACAATACCAGAACAATAATGAATGAAATTAAACAATTAATCAATTTCAATCATAGTTGAACTGAATAAAAATATTAATCAAATAAATATTGAAAAACGTGTTAAACAAATTTACAAAGAACAGCATACATTTCGGGTTATTTTCCAATAAATCCGCCAATGGGACGAGAAAATATCAATCTTTGATGATATAACAATGATTTTTTTTCGAAATTATGAATAACAAATCTGTTAATGTGTAGCTAGCCCATGTATTGGTTCGCATTGACTGTTTGTCATGACGTGTTTGATTTGTCTTTTGCAAGCTGTCACATATCATCGTTGGTTTATTTGTAGTCTGCTCGTTCGTCCGCATACTACATGTACATTGACAAATACATATCATTATGTATGTATTTATAGTGCAGGAATATTATATTTTCATTTACCATCATGTACCAACATGAAATGCCGTGTGTCCGTATGCATGTCCCTGTTCGCTGATTTGTGTGTAACAGTAAGTACAGTAAAATTATTTTTCACGTATACAGTATTTCATATCGTAAAGCCTAATAATTATACGGTCATATAATCGTCACGTTTTATAATTTTGGTGCATTTTGTCTTATATAATTCAATTAATCCAACCAGTATTTTTTTCTGGGCACACTTGAAATAATAATAACGACTCCGAATGACATGAAATCGAACATGGGTAACCCAGGACTCGTCGTATTACATAGTACGCCCTCTATCAACGATGCGGTAAACAAGACACATTACCCACCAGACAGCTAAATGTCAGTAAAATTTGAATAACATTTGCTTCGTATGACAATGTCATACTAAATATGCAGAATGTTTTCTGATATTAATATGACAATTTATTACTAGTCTGGGGTTTTATTAACTTGTTAAATATTTACAGACATTCCGTCCACATTATAGGTTGAGATGCAATTAACATATGGCGTATTTTGCATTCACGTGTATCGTATAAAGATGACGTCAAAATGGAAAAAGAGCCCAAGGAGTTGGAATGTACGACTGGTTGCCATGGTAATGCCAGTGTGCGTAATAGTATTTATTTTTATGGTGTGCTATTCTAATGTTTCAGGACATTTCCCGGTTTATAAAGTAAGTCGTATATTGTCTTCGTATTTATCATGTACACTTTCAAATGACGGCGCTCTCCATGACAACCGTTAATTACTTGTAGGTTGATTAAGATCAATAAAAAACATGAATAGTAGCTGAATATAACAACTAATGTCCAATATAATCCACTTTCTTTTTCTTTGATTATAACATATGTTCATAACATCTTGTGAAATGTGGTTACAGCAAGAAATTGACACTACTTTTGCGTGACTAGAACATCAATATGCAGTATTTTTTTTATGTTACGGTACTGCCCAAGACCACTAATAAAAAAAATGGTCACAGAATACATGGTCGACACATCACAGATTTTATTGGATTCGATTGCGTATACCTTATAAACAAATCGATTTTTTCGTTCTCATCGACACACCCGTGAATAGTATATTTTTGTTATTTAGTTTTGTGTGAATTAAGTAACGGCGAACACACAACGGCCTTTCATAAATGATTGTACTAGTGAGACATTGCACCAACAATATTAAATGTACCACAGTTTCTCTATAGACTCTATAGAAATGTGACATTTCGACCACGACATGCATAACAAATTCTAGTACCACATGCAAATTTGAGTTTCGTGTTTTTTAGACAATGCCTTGTAATAATTGAGTAAACTTTATTACGATCAAATGTCAGGAAAAGTGTCATCAAACGTTTTCAGCTGTATACTTGTATCTGTCTCCTTCAGGTATTGGAGCCAAAGCTACAACAAACGTATTCCACCAATCACGATGCTTACACAGAACACGGGTCACGTGACACACACTACGTAACAGCTCCAAAGGACACTGTAACGGACGCAACGGATGACGTAACAAACCAAGAATATACGGAAGGAAAGGGGACATTGCATTCAAATTTGACTGTAAACCAAGTTTTGCAATCATCAGTTGATACAAGATCTAATTTAAATGTTGTGACATCGGAACAGATTTCCACGCAGTCAGACCAATTTACAAATAAAGCAGATGAACAAAACGTGATAACGCCAAGCTACACGTCCATTACAGATATACCGACCCAAGACAGTCCCACAAATTATACATTTCCCGCAACAACTGTATCTGTTGACAAATCGCCACATCAAATAACAAATACCACTTATTTACTAATGGTTGCGTTTATTAATCCTAACTCGGGCCCTCAGAACCATTACCGCCGCCTCAGACTGGGTCTTGCTGTCGCCATGTCTCAGAACCGGAGTTATGTCACTTATCCATTCCGTAACCATATCACAGACACGGATCGGGGTCGACTTCGTACATTTAATGAGACCTGGGACATCAACAAATTAAACCAACTCATTCCTGTAATTGAGCACAGTACGCTGTATTCGAAATGTAAAGAAGACATTGCAATATTCAACGACCACCCGTCTCAGAATATAATCACCGGCATGCAGAGGGACATTGGTGTTGCTTTCAGCAGAGACGACGTCGTAGATAAACATTGTACGCCTCGCAATGTATGCGTAGAGGACATGATCAACTCTCGCTGTCTAATTATCGGGGACACGGTAGATTTTGTTGATTGGACCAGCAGTCAGAATTTGTCTCAATGGTTGACACTAATAGATAAGTATCTGATGAAGGCGCCATATATTGTTAACATCGCAGGTGATGCAGTGGCTGCCATTTGCAACCAGGATCCGTTTTTAGTTTTTCATTGGCGCAACCATACAGGAGAAAGGTAAGAACAGTCATGATCCAGTACATGCTATATCTGGCGACTGATGTGGGAATAAAACGCTTGCGGATTCTACGTTCCTTGACACCCAAAGCTAAATGCCATCACATATGTACGTTATTATTTTCTCACCAACAGGGTTTCAACATGGAACACATGTACAGAACATTTTATAGCATGAAGAGAAAAACGATTTGCCATATATGTGAAACTTGCCAGTGAACACCTCATTTAAACAACTTTATTCTTGTCAACAGATGCAAATTCTGGAATCTGCGCGGATCGATCTGCGATCCATATTTTCTGAGTCTTGTTGATTACGCCGACCGAATTGCTCACAATCTTTTAGCGGTGATGTCAGAAAGAAACGCCAAATGTCTATATATAGCGTATCCACCATTTTCAGAGGTAAATTAATCATTCAAATATTGTCATGTTAATTTCTTTTAAATTTGATTCGTGTTGCTATGGATTGTAGACCTAATTACCAATCGAGTATTACATTTCTAAATTCCGGCCATTATGTTGATCATCGATCGACCATGAGGTGGCGCACTTTTCTACACGAAAGCGCCACCACACGACGATCTGCAACTACGACAATGTCTGTAATTTGGTCTTGATTTTTCTAGGAAATTGCGAACATCCTCCGCCCATATATACAGACTTTAGTGACAAGAGATGATCTGTTCGTTCGTGTGCCAACATTGTCCCCATACCACGATGATAACTATGTAATATCACTGATTGAGCAGGAAATCGCAGTTCGTAAGTGATTTTTTCAATTGACAGTTTACTAAATCGAGAGAGCATTGTGTCTATATTTGTATATTCAAAATATAGATATTCCTTCATATAAATGTATGAGGTCCACTACATTATTTATAACATACACAACAGCGGTGTTGTTCTTTCAAATAAAAAAGTCAAACTACATATTTCGTTGCTTTGCGTAGTTTTCGTGTACAACGTGTGTAAAATATATAACATGAACATGAAGGTTAACATGAAATTAGGAAGGAACGATAATGAAAGTACAATATACCAAGACCTTTCTGAAACTATGTGCTTTTTGTAGCGACAATCCATTCCAATCATACATTTAAAACAGATTTGCTGTTTCATTTCTACAGGCGCCGATTGTTTCCTAGGCAACAGAGGTAGTGGATGGTCAATCATGACAAGTTATGCAAGGAGAGCGATTGGTAAAGACACGATGTGGTTACATTCAGCGGTCGACATGCCGAAGCCTGTACATTCAGTGAACAAGAGATGAACCATGCAGCATCTACTGCTACGGGATTACCTATTAGAAAGTTGGGAGGGGGAGATAGTGGAATTTGAAGTAGATAACCTGCACGGACAAAATTCAGTAAAAAAGAAAAGATACAGGAAAAAATATTTATAAAAAAATCCAACGCATATTTGAAAGATGAAAAGCAAAAAAGGATTTAAAACAGCTGCAACGTGAACAAAAGCTCAAAACTAGGTGAAGGAAAAATAATTTATATAGTGGTTCTACCCCCGCAGTTACTAATGATCAATCCCTAACGGCTAGGTCTATATGTTTACTATAATAGTAACAATAATGATAATTTGGCTCACTGACTATCATATGCATTTGAATCGACTAATGAAGCGTTGTGTGATGAATGTAGTTCTGGTTTAGTTTTAGTATCATAGCGACTAATATTTGGCAGAGATTTCTACCCATTACTGGATTTGAAGTTGTTTAATACTAAAATATTCAAATCTTTTTGTATAATTTAAAAAAAAAATATTTAATATGAAAATAAATTGAGTGATGAAGAACTGATTTCCAAACCAGCGAAAAGTCGTTGTCATAAGAAGGTCATTAGACAAGAGCCATTCTTTTCCATTAAAGACGAACTTTCTATATTATTATATTATATTACTGTTAAATGTACCTTCAAACCTCAAAATTATAGAATTGTTCTTTACGAGACTGTATTAAAAAACTTTCGCTTTATGTGATACAATATATATACAATAAATTGTTGACGTTTTTACAACGTGCGCTATACTATATATGTGCGTCTTATGGAGTCGAGACACGTTGTGCATTTACATACAAACGAGCACGTTTTGTATGTTTTATTTGTATTTGACTGCTCTATTATGTAGATATTTAGTAACTTGGAACTGCTTCATTTATTCAAAACGATTTTGAATTAATTTGCATATTTGTGTTGGCATCTCAAAACAGTGCCTTTTCATGAAACCAAATCACTTTTGTTCATTGTCCTAGTCAACAATAAGTCTTCCAACTAATACAGTTTGCAGTACATAAATTTTACTGATCGATGTATTCCACGATTAGCATATGCCAATCCCTGTGAAATTATTATATGTGATTACACATAAAACGCTATGATTAATGGTTCTCTCCGTAGAAGTAGAGATGCAGTGAGCAAAATTTGGCGGCCTAAATTTGGCTGACTTGCAAAATACTGCTCGTCAAATCAGATAAAAAGACTTTGTTGTAAATTGTGAAGGCAAACAACTACTCCTGGAACTGATAAGGGATCAGACTTTCAACCACATGAGATGGGTGGAAGAATCAGCTGCTATTTAATATTTATATATAAAAATTAGCGAGTTCCGTAAATGGTATGGAAGTACATATATCGTTATATTGAAGTCTCTGTTAGTTCTATAGCAACCAAAACTGAATTGAGTCAGCCATCTTCAATCGGAGGGCTAATCTGCACTGGTTCGGAAGGTTGTAAATGATTAGCTAGTTTGAATTTGCATAACAATACTGACAATGAACGTGCATTCAACGCCACAAGTTTTTTTGTTTTTTTAGCCAATCAGAATTCATCTTCCGAGCCAGTGCAGATCAGCCGCAATCGGATATGAAACAAATTACATGATTGGTAATGTAGTTGTAAGTTTGATTTTGATCTGTCAATGTATGTCAGAGATATGGCTCAACAACAGCATTAGCATTCGGCCGTTTTGAATCCGATCTGAAAAACACACATTATGTTTGTGCCAAGATAACAGAAATGACGGAATATCAGAAATGATGCATTATGCATTTCTAATTTTAAAATGGCGACTAGTCGGCCATCTTGAATTGGACAAAAATAGTACATTAAGGTCCCATAATTTCTACTGTATGTGCCATGTTTTCACAAAATTCTTCCATACACAATCAAGACCTAATTCTAGAATGAAAGAAATGCTTGATTTTGGTGAATTTTTAACATTAAACTGGCCTCCATTCGGTCATTTTGAATCTAGCGATCAAACCGAATTAATGCGCATGTGTGTGAAAAGATGTATAATGTATAAAGTTCTATCCATACATGACCAAGATGGCAGAAATGCCTGATTTTGATGATTTTTTTAACAATAAGATGACCGCCATTTAGCCATCTTGAATCACATCATAAAATGAATGGACATTTGAATGTAATGAGCCTCGCGAGGCCTATCTGAGATACAGGTATAATATAATCTATAAGTTCCCCTTTTCAGACTGCATCCGAATGAGACTAAAAATTCTGTGTACAAGTGTACGTCAAATCTGTTCGAAAAGAAAACTTTCTCAAAATTAACGTCAAGGATTCCCTATCGGATTCACCACTTATCTAACCTTGCGCTTTATGATCACATTTTACGTTATACTCTTCCCTTACTTGAAGTCTGCCCAGAGCTTTTCAACTAATCAGAAGCTCTTCCTAGACCTTCTCAACCAGAATGTTGTACTAAGAGCTTCCTAGCCAATTAGAATGTACTGCCTGGTACTTCTCAAACAATCATAATGCTCTGCTGACAGTTTTCAAACCAATCAAACTGCTAAACTCTAAATGTGACACGCGGGTTAGAATGTTTTCATGTCGCTACCAGTGTTGGCAATCTATTACAGATAACGTCATCACACAGGATTCTCTAATGAAAATACTTTTTATTTGGGATTATGACGGTATTTATTTATTAATGTGTTTCCTACGCCTAGGAAATGTCAGGTAATTTTACTTACCGAATTTCGCTCACCACTTACCAACCTCCATTTGAAGCATATGTCCCATCATAGAATACGTTTATAAGGTACAGATTTTCTGCCGTTCACTGTAACGAGCACGCAGATTCATATACATTTATAAACCCAGCTGTTTTACTTGGCCTAAACGAGGCGATGTGTTTGACTAGCAGGCGCCTCCCACTATTCCACCATGGCGAAGCATGATTTATAAAGTACACGGGTTTCCTGACTCGAGTGTCTCGATGAAATCAGACGTTTGACAACATTCTGCATCATGAAATATGATGAATGAGAAATAACGTTAAAGTAGGAACAAATGAAAGACGTACATGTAAAGACTAAATACATCAAATGTAGTAGATATATTTGGTGTCTTACTAGCAGTACTAGTATATCATTACCATGCATTGAGGGAAAAAACGTTTTTTTTTTACGATATATACGAACAAATCTTAATAAATAAATATTTCTTCTGTAACATTTTATGAGGAAGGCCGAGAACTTATTGAACACCCTATATCGGACACAATTGTGATCTTTGTTTTCCCAGGTGGTCCTAAAAAAATGTGCAGGCTGAGTCTGATGCCTGCATAACAATTTTAATCAGTACTGTGCTAGTTTAGAGCTAGCTCATTTCTCGGTGCACAATGTTTGATATGTATTTATCATAATGGCTGATTTTCTTTTGAAATAATTCGTGTATGATTAAACCCATAAGCACGACAATCTGTTGATTGTTTGTTTTGGTTAGGGTTGTACACAGATGAAAATGTGATGTACAAAGAAGCTCTAAGGGCAGAGCCTCTACGGTAGCTTTTGTCTTACAGTTGTCGCTCGTGGCCACGGCTGTAACCGGTCACCACGTTATTTGTGAAAACAACCAGCGCCTAAACTACGTCATACTTTCATCGATAGGATCGTTTTTTAACTGTTACAATGGGCATAATATGTAATAAATAGAATATCAACAGCATTTCTTTTAGTTATGCAATCATGTAATATTAAGTGATTATATATATTCAGACACATAGACAATGACAGTTGCAGTTGTTATTATGACCGGAAAAAAATAAATATACAAGTAGTTATCACAATAATGTTATGAACAATAGTGTTGTGTTCAGGAACTATCACTCGCTTGGCTGATAATACTTTCAAGTAGAGATACCAGATTCGACACAAAGAAATACATTATAGAATTTATTTTTCATTCTGTTCGTCTGTTTTTTTCCAGTTTAAAAAATATGAACTGGTTAGAGCCTTCATCCATTGTCTATTTCTTACACTAGATACCAGCCGATACCCCCCCCCCGCTCATAGGGAGTGCGTACAATTGATTATAGTTCCTGGGCTCCCTGTGATATGATACACGAGTCTCTATGGGAAAAAAAACACGACTAGTCCAATTATGACAACACTCCCGGGTTTTATTTAGATAATAAAACAATAAGACCTAAACTATATTTATAAGTATTATATTGCAGGGCAGATTAATCCACGCTTTACAAATAACCACAAACATATACATTCAAAATAACCATGCCGTAAAATTAACACTAGGATTAACACAAATCTGAATGACATGAACATTACCAAATAACACAAAAATGTAATAAACATGGCGATAATGAAATATTAACATAATCATAACCAAAGAAAATAATACACTTTGTCAAATAATACTTATCATCAATTTTACACAATCATCACACAAATACTCACACATATCATGCACATAACGTATAGCGAAAATGTAATAATAATTTAATAAAAATAACATAATCATATTTTGGCCACCAAGAACAACTAATAAAACATGTCATAACAATTGTACAATAAAAACAACCGCCAGCAACAGAAGTACACATAATGCCGAATAATACAAATATGACGTAACCCATGTATAAACCATGTAAATGGCACAAAAATAACATAAATAATAATACACACTTATCATAGACATAACATAGACATGTTAGAAAAATTGTTAAACGATACACAAATGTCACGGACAACCCATAAATATGTTAGAAGATTTTTAAATTGTTAAAATTGTATTAAATTAATAAAAAACACGCAATCAGACAATTGCCACCAAGAATTACCTAAACATTGCGAAATAAAACAAATATATCACAAAACATGCTGAATGTCAACAACAAAATAACAAAGACGTACACTTTGCAAAATAATACAAATATGTCTCATCAAAACAATAACACAATATAGAAATTCAAAGTAACAAAATGAGAAATAATATCAAACATATCAAAGAATGGTACATTAATAATAATTACACATAGGGAATTGCATAAATATTGTTAAAATGCAAACATTTCACAACAACACATGAATATGACACGAAAATATAAATAAATAAATAAAATCACCGGATACAAATTCATTAACTAATCAGCGGTCATAGTTAAGGCGGTCGAAAAAAAACGAATAACAGCAAGTAACGAAAATAAAATACACACAAATAAACAAAAATAACAATAAATATAATATGAAATTAAATAAAAAAGAAATACAAATATCACCCACTACAATACTAAACAATACAGTAAGTATACTTGGCTTTTATTTGATGACCAGCGGACGGTGATCTCATCTATGTTTCGTAATCGAGCATTTCTGCAAGCAGCGGAGGGATATTGACAAACGTCCATTGACTGCGAAAGTTGTACATTGCCTGGTAGTACAGCGCAGACATATTACGCAATTTGGTTACACACATCAGTACTTTGGCGAGAATATGTTTATTCTTCCAGTCTCTCCGGGTAACTTCTCTACAAAGACACTCAAGTATTTTGCTCTGCAATTCTTCAACTTTTTCTGGATCTTTTAGGCCCGGTCTATCTGAAATGACAATGACACGATGTCGTTAATGGATATACCGTTATGGACGAATATATATCTTTTCAATATGTTCGATAAAACTCCATACTGTGGAGAAAGTCGGATTATGATTTTTTATAAACAAAAAATGTTGCGTTTGCAAGACAAACAACAGTATTCGTTACTAATAGAAGAAAAATCAAAATCACAACTACGCATGTGCAGTGTGTGTTATTGTACGTACCAAAAACAATCAGTGCACATTCGTATTAGAGAACTGCATTGTTTACATTGAACACTCATTCATTGATTACTCATTCATTGAATTCTCAAATGTATACTGCACAAGAACAGCGTTTTCAGGTCACAATAATTTATAGTCCAATGTAATCGACGGACATTAAGCAGTATTAGAAAAAAAATTAACATTTACGTACATCTTCATTACATTATATATAGTAGTATTCTTAACTCCCATGAACACTACGATACTGTTTCCCGCCTAAATTTTTCTATAATTTCGTTATTTGTGTTCGATCAAAAATTTAGTTATATCCAAGTTTGCAAATCAAGTTACCATTGTTAGGGTGTTATTAAAATCAATCAAAACGCAACCCCGAGTTGCAACTTAATTGGGTTTAATTAAATTTCAACCAAATTGACTCTTTTACAGGAATGCAAATTTATTGAGCTTAATTAATTTATCGCTATATATGGTTGCAATTTAATTCAAAATCTTAAATCGCAAATCTCAGTTTAGTGTTGGCCATGGAAAACATACATGTGAGTTTACATGTTTATTTTTATAAAGTTGATTTGGCTTCTTATGGGCCTACTAAAAAGGAAGATTTATTACTCATAATTTTAGTTTGTTATTCTGAAAACTACGGTGGCCCACAGGTGCCACGGCAATGTCTTTCTTGGTGGGCAAAACTTTAAATTCACAGGACAAAACTTATTACTTTAGGACGAAACTACAATTTCTGTAGTCAATACTTTAATATTGCAGTACAACATTTTTAATTAGATGGACAAAACTTATTGTTTAAGGACACAATTATATTTTCAGCAGAGTAAACTTTAAGATTGCAGTACAAAACTTAATATTTCAGGACAAAATTATAATTTTCAGTAGACGGAAGTTTAAGATTGTAGGACACAATTATATTTTTAGTGGACTGAACTTTAAGACCATCATGGGATAACTCTTTTTTTTGATGGTAAAACTTCATGTCATAACATGCGACTTTCCACATTTCAACACTTTACACGACGGAAGTTGAGCATTGTCCCAAGAATCCTTGAACGTCCAGTGTATCGCCATTTTCTTTATCGGCTTACTATAGTAGTATATAGTGGTATTTACTTGAGATCAGTTTCATGGGATCATGGCAAACGCGCAACCACGTGTACAGTTTGAATCAGACGAAGACGAAGATGCTTACCTTGACCAAGATGAGGAAAGTTTAATTAGGTACTTCTTTTTTAGAGGATATAAATATGACGAGATTTTGCAGTTCATGTCCAAGTATTATGATATACATACGAGTCGCAGAACTTTGATAAGGAGACTTTCAGATTATGGACTAAAACGAAGATCGCCGGATTATGATGTCCAAGGTACTAGGGAATACATAAAACGGCTACTAGATGGCCCCGACTGCATTGGTGGAGATCGAACAGTATGGCACACCCTACAATTAGATGGCATAAGAGTACCACGAATAGTCGTACAAGAATTGCTGAGAGAGTTAGATCCCGAAGGCAGTGAGTTAAAAAGAGCGCATCGACTGAAACGACGAGTGTACCTGTGACCGGGTCCAAATTATGTATGGCATGTGGACGGGTATGATAAATTGAAACCATATGGATTCCCCATTCATGGCTGCATCGACGGCTATAGTAGGAAATCATGTGGCTTTATGTCACCCGTTCTAATAATTTGCCCGACAATATAGCATCATATTATTTAGGTGCAGTAAAAGAATATAGTGGTTGTCCGATTGAGCTAAATACTGATTTGGGAACTGAAAATGGGATAATTGCCGCTATACAGTGTTTTTTCAGAGATGATAATGATGCCCATAGGTATGTTCCATCAAAACGCAACCAGCGGATCGAAGGATGGTGGTATTTTTTCGGCGTAACCGTTCAACTTGGTGGATAAATATATTTAAAGATTTGGAAGCCCGGGGTCTGCTAGACATCGGAGATACATTGAATACCGAGTGTTTGTGGTTCTGTTTTGCTTCAGAATGCTGTGACATGACAAAAGCTGTTAATTGGAGAGATACGTTAACAATGTATGAACATTTACTCAGATGTGCAAGTCAAGGGCTCTAAAAACGCTACAAGTGTATATGTGACAATATGTTTCGGAAATTTGTTCGACATGCGATACAATCAATCATCGTTCGTATTTCACATTGTTAGTGTGAATGCAGCTCGGGTTCTCAGTTTCAAACTTCGAGTTATGAGCTAAGTGTGACCACGCCCAGATTCTGACCTCATGGTGACTTCTGTTATAATTCTAAGTCACGGCTGAGTCATAACTCGAAGTCCGTCAAAGCAAGTTTTCGAGTTAATGACTCGAAGTTTAAGAAAGAAAGCGTGTTTGGTCCCACTTTATTTGTCAACAGCTAGATTTCATGTGGCCCGTAACTCAAAGTAATAATTTGGACGCAATTTCTAAAATAGGGGCGTGGTCTTTTTCGAAATGTGTAACTTGACGTTCGTAAGGCGCATAATATATTACTATTGACGCATTGGACACACGACCGTATATACCCATTACCCTTTAATGTTTTAGGACGAAACTAGTTTAAAATACTAGCAGCAGCATTGTGTATTACGGTAAATCCCTATTATCTGTAATGGACGTTGTTTTAAAAGTGGCTATGATTGGCTGAGAATGTATAACTAAGTATAAACTAAAGAAATTCAACCCTGGGAGATAATTGTTTCCAATGGAAAAGGTGCATCAAGCAATGTAAGTTTAGCGATCCATATCAACTTTTAACGTATGCACCATTTTATTTTTTCCGGGGATGATAAAGTCACGTGATTGCACACAGTCAAAGGCGTCTTTTCTTTCAGTAGCGATCACCGCGTTATCGGATGGCTTCGGCTGACTGGCATTTCTCGCTTTTAGTTTAAGTGTTTTCACAGAATCTGAGACGGACGGGTGCCCTCGCTTTTTGTCGAATGAATGTCGGCCATCTTAAAATGAACATCCGCCATCTTAAAATAAATAAATAAATGATTGCGTAATTTCGTTAATAAAAGCTTGTATACATGCATCTCAGTAAGTCTCTGTTATTGTTATCACAATATATGTAACTCTGTACAAGAAGTAAAATGACGTTTATTACAGATAATGGGGCTTTAACATATCATCTGACTTAAGCATACCAGCAACACATCAGAGAGAGTAATGCATTATTCCACACAGAACGATTCAGTATATCCTTGTCCCCAATTGATGAATAAGATGACGATAATTATGTGAATTCTGTAGATTAAGAATGTTTGATTAAAGCGACGCTCTGCCCTATGATTCCACCATGAAATCATGGGATACTAGTGTTTATGTTGTTTGAACAAATGTAATGTTTCTCATTGTTCATGTAATCTACAAAATACAACTGTATAATTAATCCATAAACCCAGGCTTCAAGCATAATTTTTATAGGGGATTTTATATGGCAACATTTTACTTTTCTTGTTACAATACTACGACACCCACATCAGAAAAAGTATTTATGATGAGGATATATGAACATGTGTTTCAAATAACCAAACTCAGAGTGCATAATAATAATAATAATAATAATAATAAAATTTTATTGCATCCTTAGAAATTACAATATTTCTTTTGGTAAAAAGCAATAAATATATCCATACACAATACAATTACAATACAATATAAATAGATACGTTAAAGTTTTCTGTACTCCATGGCTTTAAGTAGATAGGTCCCCATACATTTAATTGCCTTGGAGTCCTTGTTGCTCATCAAAAATATAAAATTACTCAATTTATCTCCTGCATTAGTTAATGTAATTTCTGTGAGCAATTCATGTCTAATATATTTGTACCGATCACATTCTAAATATGAAATTGGCACTACCATTAGACATGTACATGTACTTGGTCAGTGGATATTTTATCATTAAAACAGAACATAGTACTAACAGAAACTGAAAAAATGATCCATATAAAGTAACCTGGGTACTAAAGAAATCACCTAAATGATTGAAAGCGTTCATAATCTAAGTTTCTATCACAATCTCTTGTTGCCCATCACCATGACTGTAACAACTAAAACTAACCCCATGATTCTTTCAGCGAACTTGCATTTACAATCAAAGAAAGCTTAGAAAGAACTTCTGTGTGCTGAGAGTATTGGAGACACATTAAAAATTAATTAAAAGTTACTTGAACTTGAGATATTGATGGAAATGCTTATGCAAATAAGGTAACTAATATGAACAGTTTTAAGAGTAAAACTAATAAGGTCTGTGGAATGTAAAAGTAATAAGATCTGTGTAATGTAATATCTATGTACTAAGTTTCATTAAAATGTGATTAGAACCAATAAAATAATTAATTATTATACCAATTAGAGAATTAATATGAACAGATTTTAACCCAAAATTAATCAGACTGTCTATTGTCCTAGAGCATTTATGCACCAAATTTTATTCAAATCTGATGATCAGAACTTGAGATACCAGTGTTAATTAATTATGTTAATCAGGTGATTAAGAAGCATAAATATTTACCACAAACTAATACCAGTATGGTGTATAGTTCTAGGTTCATTGAAATGTGATGAGTACTCTTTAAAGTGTCATTAAAATCCAATGAGTGGTTCTTCAGACATCAGTGTAACAGCCATGGAACAGCAAAAACTAACTAATTATGCAAATTAGGTAATTAATAGGCACAATTATTTATCCCAAAATTAATTAGGTCTCTGCATAGTCCTAGAATATCTATGTCGCAAGTCTCATTGAAATGTGATGATTAGTACTTGAGACATCAGGTGAAAAGCTGAAAATTAACTAATTATGCTAATAAGGTGATTAATATGCACAGATATTTACCCAAAAACTAATTAGATCTCTGCACAGTCCTCAATTAACTATGTACCAGGTTTCATTGAAATGTGATCATTACTACTTAAAATCTCAAAAGCTGAAAATTAATTAACTATGCAAATTAGGTAATTAATATGCACTGATATAATCCTAAAAACTCAGGTCATATGACATCTATGTACCAAGTTTTATTGAAATGTTATGATTAATTATGATTAGTAAAACAGAAAATTGGTTAATCATTACGCAAATTAGGTAATTATTATAAACTGATTTTTACCCAAAACTAATCAAATCTGCACATTAGTTCAGAGCATCCATGTGCCAAGTTTCATCAAAATCCAATGAGTGGTTCTTCAAATATCAGTGGAACAGTCATAGAACAGCTAAAAATTAGCTAATTATCATGCAAATTAGGTAATTGATATTCATGAATTTGTACCCAAAACTGATCAAATCTGTGCACCCACCCAAAAGCTAGCTAGCTAGCTAGCTAACTATCTTTCTATCTATCTATCTTTCTTTCTTTCTTTCTTTCTTTCAAATACTCAACCATAAGTGTTATGGACGACTGGCAAACGAAGTATGCTGGCACACATATCACCCTTGACATCTCACCATTTGTTTCTTTTTCATGAAGAAACATTACTTCCAGTTTGGTTCCAATTGCAAATTCACGACATCCCGTGCTGAACATCAAAATTTGTGAAAATGTCAGATCGGATGTGCCTTCATCAATGTCCTGCAGAAAGTCAGTCCGGTAAGCGAGTACATTGCCTTCTTGATTATATTTGTTGGATCCGACTTCACTTCTAGTCACAACAACCATATTTTCAAACATTTCAGCAGTGAGTGAAGCAACATCCTCACAGAAAGCTGACCTAAAAGTGCATGGATATTGCTGCATTGTCGTTAAAACTCCAAGAGTACTAAGGCCGTACTTGAACTGATCAAATGCTGCTCTTGTTCTTCCATACAGATACCATTTAAGAGTAGCCGATAAAACCTTTTCTATGTCATCTTCAGTATGCACCACCTTCAAAGTACCAGCCAACTCAAGCAAGTTCTCCAAATTTCCAGACACTACATCATTTGCCTCACTCAAACTTGCATTCTTCAACTTGAGCAGCTCGTCTCTAGCAGTGCAGTTTTCAGGAAGGTCGTCAATGGTTGGTTTCACTAAGTCTGGCCCATGCACTAATGCATCAAAAAAATGATTAGCAAAGAATTGAGGAGCAATGCCCCATGAACCAGACACAAAGCAATCATTTGACCAGCTATATAATACTCGTTGTCATCCACACAACTACTGATACAGGTTAGACACTTGTTTTTAGTACCACCATCAAATATTTGAGAACCTTGTATATGAGACAGGGATAAGGCTAACATTTCTCTCATTGGGCCTCCTGCATCCACAGCTTCTTCTGAGTACCCTGCATCATCGGTAAACTTGACAGAAATCTTTTGTTTTGGATTAAATGATTTTCTTCTCAATCCTCTTTTCACACATTCATACAGTTTGCTTCTAGATATGTTGAACTTAGATATACCATCATCAGCATTAATTTGACTTGCCAGATTGCCCAGTATATCATCTAGAGGCACTTCTTCATTTAATATGGGAGATGATTCCAGATCCACCTCGTCATCAGAATACCACTCTTTAACTTTATCATCAAACAGCAGAGATGCATACGTATCATACTCCATTTCATCAATATTGGCTGATTCTGACTTTTTTGACTTGTAGAAGGCTGTGTATTAAAAACATCATTAGAAACATCATCTGCAGACATGTTGCTGTCTACTTTCTTTTTCTTTTTTGGAAGCATGCAGGTTACACCTGTACCACGTTTATCTACAGAATTTGAAGCCGATGGCTGGGGGTTTTATTTGTGCTTAGTTGATCTACACATAGTATTTCATCTTCTTCTTCATAGTCAGTATTCAAACCAAGTGAGAGATTATAATCTTCTTCTGTACACAGGTAAAGACAAATTCGTTTGTACGGTTTGCCTAGTTCTTCTTGGTATCGACATAGGCTAAATGACTCATCACTTCGCTCACTTCCTGGTACAAACATTGCTTGGTTACCATCTTGAAATAAAAGTAAATACCTCTGACCTTCCTTAATGAAATCTTTGCTGAAAGCCTTCCATTTTTTCAATGCCTTATTTAGAATTGACCAATAAGTAGCATTTTTCTCAATCTTCAAAGGTAGACGTTTTCCCCACTGTGATTTTAAATGAAGTACATTGTCATCAAACATCATGATGCCGATGTTTATTGTAACGCCATCATCCTCAGCACTACTGGGACTACCAGGTTTCTTTTTATTGGTGACAGGTAATTTTCTAAATGCTGTTGCTGTTTTCTGACGTCTATTCCTCAAATGATTTTACTTTTCCAAATTTCGCTCTTTCTGCCTTTTCCGGAGCATCTACAACAAAGTATCAAATCATTGTAAATTACGCAGTCCCAAATATATAGGTGTGAACTAACTAACAGGAGTGCATCAAATATATAACAAAAGAAAGTCATGTGATCTGTTCTCTAGTGTACTACTGAATTTAATGTAAATACGATTACTGAAAAACCTAATTAACCCTCATTAACATGCACGCAGAAAAATTAAGCATTAAACCACAAGGTATACCACAAGATTTTGCACACAAGCATGACATATACAACTTGCGATAGCAATTAAATGTAATTAAATTAATTAGTGATTTACTGGAAACCCCCCCCATCTACTCCAGTAATCTGTGTATACATATTAAGAGCTTAATTATATCTTTGAAAAAAGGGGGCTAGCTGTGGTTCATAGCCCGACTTTTTCCTGGTCTCTAACGGCCCTGGCCAAACGGCCATGGTTTGGGGGGGGGGGCTGTACGCCACGGCTCCAAACACGAGTGTCTCCGACCATGGCCCCTTGTTGAGAGGCCGTGCTCCGACAGAGTGGGAATGTTGCAATGGATATCAAGTTCCGAGATCACGTTTTAGCTACTTGTCTACATATATCACACCTACTTATCCATTTTTGGACATCGAAGGTGATGTATTACTGCTTCCATCATTCCGATAATTCTAGCGGCGAGCGTCCGGTTGACAGCACTGGCAGTGGCCTGACGCCCGGGACTTGAATTTCAGTCAGAAAGTTCATTAACTAACTTAACAGTATATAATGTGAGATTCTTACCTGCTGACATATTCAATAGCGTACCCTGGGCGTACTTGGTCGGTGGGAATACTACATTTACAGCAGCGCGGGGTTAGCAGACAACCATTTGGTACAATGGCGGAAATGGTCGCGAGGAGTTCTGGATAGAATGACAACTTCCGTCCTGAGAATTAAATGTTTTGTCCTGCGAAATAAATGTTTTGTCCCGTGGAATACAAGTACGACCACATCATATATATGTTATGTTCCATGGCATATATTTCAGCGCAGAATTAGATATTGCATTTCCACATTATTGTAGGTAGTTTCTCTTGTTATTTTGATATCCAAACAAATATATTTTTTTAAATCGTGAAATATTACGTTTTGTCCCACCGATTAAATGGTTTGTCCCACAATCTTGAAGTACAGTCTGCTAAAAATATATAACTATGTCCTGAAATATTACGTTTTATCTCGCCAATTAAATGGTTTGTCCCACAATCTTAAAGTACGGCCTCTAAAAATATATAACTGAGTCCTGAAATATTATGTTTTGTCCCACAATCTTGAAGTACAGTCCAGTAAAATTATAATTGTGTCCCGGAATATTAAAGTTTTGTCCATCTAATTAAAAATGTTGTACTGCAATGTTAAAGTATTGACTACAGAAATTGTAATTTCGTCCTAAAATAATAAGTTTTGTCCCACGAATTTAAAGTTTTGCCTCCCAAAAATAACCTTGCCGTGGCACCTGTGGGCCACCGTAGAAAACAGACAAACGGAGTAAAACGTATCGAATCGTATCCTCGGGGGCGGAGCTACGTCACAAGACGTTCCACGTTGCTACGACGCGCACCACTGTACATGCATTTCTATGGGCTCTGTGCGTGCTGCTGTGGAACGCCGGTCGAGCAGGTGAAAATTGAAGAAAACAACACAAACTCAACTTTGAAGTAATCCCCCGAACAGCCAAATTTATATATGTTACACACGTAGGGCTAATCTTGTTACACTGTTCAGAGGAGTCTCAACACTCATCCCAAAGTACCGTTTTCTGCGAGTTTTGGGCCTTTGTTTTCACCGCCACAGGTTGCCAGGCGGTGAAAATGCCCGGATGTCCGCTCCCCGAGGATAGTTATTTTGAATAGTCACTCAGAACAACGATTACCGAATATTATCTACTGTATATCAAACGTATTTATAGTTTAACTACATATGGAGTACAGCCGAGAACAGCATAGCGCTTCCGTTCCGTTTCTGAAGACGCGCGCGTGCGTTACGCAAATTGTCAATACCATGTGTTTACCGCCATGTCTTCCCGGGTAACATCTCTTTTCTAATTTTACGCACTTCATGAATTAATTACTGTTCAAGCATGAACATTCACAGTTGACAGCACGTAGTTCAGAATCCATGGCGTGGATACTTAATCAGTAGCACAAAAGAAACAAACAAAACAGTAATCAATTGAAGCTTAAAGAACGGCATTTCATAACAGACTTACCAGGACTAAAAAGAACAGCAGCTGACATGAGAGCAATTTCCATGTCAATCAATTTCAATTTTTCGATATCTAGACTAAATGCGATGGACTCTGACCACAGCTTGTTCATCTCGGCTACCCTAAATAGAGAAGTACAGTCCATGTATGTGCGGCGTCTGGTTCTCAATAGCCAGATTTCGAAAAATCCATTTTTCAAAAGTACCATTTGATCTTCCTGTATAACAAGACAGATGAGAACCTAGTTATATAATGTTTCAGCAGTGTTCAATCGAGTATGTTCAAAGAATGTATCAAGGGTTTATGAGATAAGAATAAGCAACTACTAGTATGCGATGGAGATTCTAATTTATCGTTCCGCGTCCTGTTCGATATGGGACTCCAAGCGACGTATACAACGCGTGTAAAATACGTTGTTTATTTACATGAAATTCGAACACGACAACCACCACGCTTTAAAATCGCAAGACAACGACGCAACATTTTTAGAATTAGAAACATAAGTGAGCAAATCTGTGAAAGAACTGTGTCACTGTTTAGCTTGTGTCCCCGCCCATTCGCAAAGCGTGTATTTTTCAATACGACGCGTATGTTTGTAACTCAGGGCAGGGTTCTGTTATTGAGTTGGGCAGATTTATGTTTGTAACTCTGGGCAGGATTCTGTTATTGAGTTAGGCAGAGTTATGTTTGTAACTCTGGGCAGGATTCTGTTATTGAGTTAGGCAGACTTATGTTTGTAACTCTGGGCAGGATTCTGTTATTGAGTTAGGCAGACTTATGTTTGTAACTCTGGGCAGGGTTCTGTTATTGAGTTGGGCAGATTTATGTTGGCAACTCTGGGCAGGGTTCTGTTATTGAGTTAGGCAGATTTATGTTTGTAACTCTGGGCAGGGTTCTGTTATTGATTTAGGCAGATTTATGTTTATAACTCTGGGCAGGGTTCTGTTATCGAGTTAGGCAAATTTATGTTTGTAACTCTGGGCAGGGTTCTGTTATTGATTTAGGCAGATTTATGTTTGTAACTCTGGGTAGGGTTCTGTTATTGAGTTAGGCAGGTAATTCTGAGCAAGATTCTTTTGATTGAGTTAGGCTGAGTTACGTGGGCAGGGTTCCATTGCTGAGTGAGACATGATTAATGTTAGTAACTTTGGCGGGGTTCTGCTGATTAATTAGCTTTATGCAGGGTTGGTGCGTTGAGAAGCTTCCGCTGGTGATTTAGACAGAGTCCTGCTGTTGACGCGGCTAGAGAGGTGTTTTATGGTGACAATCCTCAAAGTTATACGTGTTCTTCAAACTGAATTGTCGTATGTCATTGTTGTAGTGAATGGGGAGCGCTGGAATACATACATTAAACGGCGATGGTCGTCAAGTCGCGTTCTGTTCGATATGGGACTCACAGTGACGTACACAACGCGTGGAAAATACATATTGAGAGTTGCGCCCCTTACCTGTGACAAGTCCTTGAACCCTTGCAAAGACTTGGCAAATTGTACAACATTATGTACACTGGGGGACAATACATCAGTCAGAAAACACGATGTAGTGAAAATATCCAGTAACTCATCAAATTCATTGTCATTATTCAAAAGGGAAGTTATAGCCAAAGATGAGGCATTGTCATGGAAACACGCTTCACCGGGTAAGTCCCATTCATGCGTTGATTGCTGCGAGTGATATTAATAAAGTATATGATGAGTTGCGACATAACATTCAAAGGTTAACCATTCATAAAATGCTTTCGGTCAGCTCTATCATCCAAATTATCATCACATTTGATAGAATTATACCTTGAAGCGGCCCAAAGTGTGGGTGTCATTTCATTATCCTCCGTAACCCCGGGATATCAGCATTCGGAAATGTAACATTGTGATTATTTTTTTAACTCTAGATTATAAAACTAGTCTACACTGTTCCCCGATTCTTGCCCTGTGTTTGATTGTTATTTCTACCGATGACTTATAATCTAATATATTACACAAGCAATACGGATAGCTGACAAAATTGAGTATTTGTCATAGTGACCGAACACTTTATGTGCCAAACATGCAGGCCATACATTGCTGAAACAACTACAAATTGCCCTTCCTATATAACTAGATGATTTTTGGGATATAATAAGACTTTCCCGCCATCATAGGACTATTGTATGTTACAGTGGATGCCGAAATAAATGAAACAGTGCAATGCAGTGCTTTCAGAACGTAGTTATAAAATATGTAAACGGCTTTTTTGAAAACACTGTATCCCTTGAAGACTCTTAGCGGTTTTTTGTTGTGTTCAAAAATAGAACGCTCCTATATTCCATTTTAGTAATATTTTACGTTATTTTTCGCCCACAAAGTCAACCGTTGATGGTCACCCTCTACTAAGCCAATCAGAACAAGGCTACTAAACAGTAGTAATTTGAATATGGACGACAACAATATTCAGTCATATTTACAACCATAATTTGAATTTTGATTCTCAACATAACACATCACGTGTCACGTGAGTAAAAACGAAAAATTAAAACAAACCGTTTTTATTATTTAAAAAAACGAATATTGCTAAGTTTGTTACAAATAAATATTTATCGCAATAATTGTATTAAACACAATAGGAGAAAGCATCCGGCGAAACTAGTAAACGTTCAGCAACAAATAAAATAACGCATGTTATAACTTACCTGGTACATGTCTGTGTTGTAAGACTCATCGTCAAGGCAAGTCAAATGATGCGCCACCATCACATTAGTAATAATGTTATATAAAACAATATTCTTATCCATGGCGAGTTTTTCATCTGCTGTACAGTTCTTATCACTAAATCTCTCGGCATCCGCTTGATTCTTGATTTTCTGCCGCTTCGAGTACCGACCAACTCTGACAGCTGCGAGATGCATAAACGTAAATGATGTGATCCGCTAAACATAGTCAATGAATGGCATAGTCCCAGTATGAATCACAATTTTGAAAAATATATATATCATATAATTTTATCCAATGAAAGGTAATAGTTTTCTGCACCATTTGCATGCAGTTGAATTAGTAAATCTGCGAATGAATTAAATTGTATTGTGATCAGTTATCCTGTTTAGACTGATATTAGGCTAGTTCCTCTGATGATGTTTCTCTGATGCACATTTTATTTTATTTCAGTTTATTTCCCCACAAATTTGCATATTTGTTGTTTAAATATCAAATTAAATATCAAGCGTGAACATGTTCCAGACAGAATGTCAGCTAACGGTATCATATTTTCATATTGATAACGCTAAAGGTCGATGATCGTAACATTGGTTGTATAGATATGACGGTGTTGAATTGACTCAAATATCGGTCAAAATACTCTTCAGTTTGATGTCTCCAAAATAAGTAGGCGTATTTGGAAATAACCATGTGTGTGGTAATCGACGACCGGAAGTTGCACAATTTCTCAAAAGAGTGTGGAAATTCTGAAATTAAGATAGAAGCCTACTCATGATTTAAAATACCTAGATTTTATACATTTTCCAATAAATTGTACTTTTGAGCAATGTAAGAATATTGACTTAACAAAAGTTTAGGGTAACCAGCTTAAAGGGCGGCAGTCGTCGCGCCGCGTCCTGTTCGATATGGGACTCATAGCGACGTATACAACGCGTGTAAAATACATTGTTTATTTACATGAAATTCGAACACGCGCTGAGCGACGACCACCGCGCTTTAATTTCCGAGAAAATGATGGTTGTACTTGTGCCGATAGTGGTCATTTTGGCAGTATTATAGTGCTTTTACCGGCAGTTTCTATGGCAGAGATGGGGTACTTTTTGCCGTTTTCAATTATTTCAAAAATCCGGGTTTTAAAATGTGGCAAACAATTTTTTTTAACTATTCTGCTCTATGGCGTTGTTCTAAAAATAGCGATTTAAAAAAATATTAGTTTCTCAAAATACGTCTCCGCCACAAAAAAAAAAAAAAAAAAAAGAATGGTGTCATGAGACAATAGCTTCACGATTTAACACAATAAACCAATGATCATTTTCTTGCGGTTTATGAATGACATTTTCAAAAATTAGGAGTAAGTTTCTAGCTTAACAAGCGTGGTTTTCACACGTGACAGTGAGAGCGCGCATTGCATTGTAGGAAAATCTATGTTAATCATTACAAATCTGTAACTATACTGTCAAAGTCGGGACTTCTTTTTTGTTTTACAAAAAAACATAGTTAATTGTCAATTTAGCCTTTTTAACGTTATCGCGAAAACTAGCGTGACGGCGAAAGGACTTCTTTTGCGGTCAGATTAGTTTTCGCGGTCACGTTAAAAAAGAATAAAAGAACAATTAATTATTTCTTTTTGTAAAACAAAAAAGAGATCCCGACTTTGCCAGTCTAATCTGTAACAAACGCGGTGCGACCAGTACAATTTAAATTGAGTAGGCGTTTAACTTACAATGAATGGACATCCCCGAAGTTTCGGTTGGACCTTTGTATTTGACATTCACCTCCTTTCAGGCACTTTGCAAACACTTTTTTCTGTGCGATGCATCGACGGAAAAAACCCTGAAAGATAAACTTGACTTAGATGTGTAGGTGTGATGGGCGTAACGTTCACACACAAATGTGCAACACCTACATGCGCATGCGTGTATATATCGTTCATATCTCAAGTACGGCCGAAGACACAGGAATCAACTTGCGTGTCAACATGTGTGTTCGGTTCTCAACATATGAAGTACACATGGCAAACAAATAACATCTGTAAAAATGTTGTAATTGCTTAAGAAATATAAAATATTAAAAACAGATATCCTTCCCAGACTTTTCCACGTATTTATCTCATGTAGCATGTAGCTTAACATACCAAAATGTGACCGTCTTCCAAGGACAAACAAAGCCCCCTAAATCAGTGCGTGTCAATTATTAACAAATCTGACTTGATTAGCATTTTTCAGGTAATTATCATCTCATCACAGCATCCACGATCTCGATCTCTGGGGAGGAGAGGAACCCGTTACTAGCTTATTCGTACCTTACATCCTTCGCATGACACCACTCCATAATGAATGCCCGACGAGAAATCACCACATATACGACAGCATGGCTGGCATGGAGACTTCTTATCATCACTTATGAAAGTTGACTGTCGTGTGTTGCATTCTGGGTAAACAAACAAGATATCAAACACATCAGCGGCACCCCAAAATATATTGAATAGTCTAATTTCCAAAGCGCGGTATTCAAGTTGGCCAATGTACGATTTTTTTTTACAGTTTGGGCAAAATAACAGCTTGATCAATTACAAAGCGTCTACTTAAAGGGTGGTGGTCGCCGCGCAGCGCGTGTTCGAATTTCGTGTAAACAATGTATTTTACATGCGTTGTATACGTCGCTAAGAGTCCCATATCGAGCAGAACGCGGCACGACGACTGCCCCCCTTTAAAGGCTATAGCCCCTTTGCAATTTATATTCGTAATGTTAGACGAGTGATTGGAGGAAGGGGTAGAACAAGGGAAGTGCATTACATTTAGCATATATCTTACCTTTGGTTACGTAATGGAGACTGTATTTTGGCGTTCTGAGACAATTTCCGTCGTCTCGTTGCATACGGCTTACATATCGCCCGGACGAAATGCAGATCTCGCTGTTACTTACGATGCTGTCCTGTTGTGAACACCCATCTTGAAAGTCATAGTTAAACATGTTCGTGTCAATTTTCTAATGGTCTCGTTTATTCAATATGAATGTCTTCGGCTCGTCATGTATCTTGTATCTGTACACAGAAATAACCAGTGTAGTTAAAATGCTCTACGGCACATGTGATAGCAATATTTTAGGCGAGTTAGAAAACATTTGCCAGTGATCGATTCAATAACTAATGTATAAACCACGTGGTGGTGTTTTCCTCCAAATCAACAGATTGAACAATTTTTTTTATACGACGAAACTTGCATGTGATTTCAAAATGCTGTAAATTTGCGCAAGAAATCAATTCACGGCAGTGGCAACTGTGTATGTCTTTGTATAAGCCGCAATTGTGGTTAAGCCTAACAGGTTGTACCTATCGTCCCGCTGTTTTAAGGGGTCCGTAACTGATATGTTAAATGTATTACATATAAATAAAACTTGATGTTTCACCCTGTTATATACACTCCTTTGGCAAAGAGTTTTATAAATCTGATATTAAAGTGCCACGGATGTGATATTCTGTTATCCCATGTAGGCATGTATCCACTAAAACGCACACCGCGAACGCGGTCATGGAGCTCCATGATTCAATCCAGGGCCTTTTACACTGGACATGGAGGAGGCCACTGGATATTGGTGAAAAGCATTTTCTTGCACGAAGAAGTTGAGGTTGAAAGAATTAGAAATGGCGCATTACATGCATGCATCTGAAACTGTAATAAATATTCGAACTGAAGTAATATATTTGTTAACATTTCGTCATATTGAGATGTTGAGGTATTTTGATATAAACAAATTTAGTTATATTTGGAGTCACCACTTTCCGGCTTTGAAAACTTGAATGGTAACATAATCACTAATTTGGGAGTACATTCAAGCCACGACTTAGACCACTTTACATGAGTGAAACAAATTTCTGTGCTCGGGGATTTTGTGGAAGGGAGAATTTAAACTCTCCTCTCAAATATATGCGGCTTTATGTTACACATGTCTTTTAGCCAACATATGAAACTACCAGAAATATCTTAATTAATATAATTCCTAATAAAATTTAAAGAATTATTCTGTTTATACATGTATATGCGCATGTCTGAATGTATTGACGTAGTCTTATATCAACGAGACACGTGTCAACACAGCATGAATAAAGATAACATAGTCTATGTAACATGTGTTTATGTTATAATTCACGTACACGCAAGGCACTATATAATATATACAAAGTATCACTTGTCTGAATGCCATCTTGCCTTGGACACGTGTATTATATTGAAATTATAAAAATAACTAGTTTTTCAGTACGTTTCGCACACACGTGTACATCTATTAATTTTGTTAATATGTTTGAGCATGTGAAATCACGGTTACTATAGTTACTATTTAAATATCAATGGAAATAATTTAAAAAATGCCAAAAAATTAAGCACATTACGTTTCTTGATATTTTGGTAATTTTGACAGCAGATTTATTTCTGTTATGAAATATTAGTTATACTTTCAGTGTCAAGGCAAAGACTGTCTTCTTCTATTACAACAATAATATGTATACAGGGTGGGGATACCCCTACAGAGATTGTGCAGAGAAATATGCGATGAAAATATTTCTTTCAAACACGAACAGTTACAGGAATGTTTACTAAACCTGAATAAAGCTACAAACTTGGGGATTCGAAGAGTTTTTTAAGGCGAAAAATGTTACATAACTACAACTCCATACCACAACTTAATACGAAACTACATTTAACCAGTTCTAACCCCACAAAAAAACTTATTTTTTCAAGAAATGTAAGTTTCATATTTTAGATCAGTATTATAATAAATAAAAGCGCCCTATTATGGACAATTTGTCGAAAACAAATAATTCGAACATATTCAAAGTTTCATAACTCGGACGAACACTACAATGAGAAATTCACCCTATCACCAAAGATTCGAATAGTCAGTACTAACGATCATGGCTAGTAGTTTATTAACCAAAAGTTGCGAACATATACGAAAAGTTACCCGGAAAAATGTTGAATAATATTGACAAATGCATACATTAAAACAGATTATATACCTATACACACTGTTAATATCCGTGGCATGTTGAATTATACTGGTAAATGCATATAAAAAATACTTACCCGTGGACATGTAAACGTGCTTACTATTACCAAGTCTTCTTACTGATGATAACTGCAACATTCGTGTTCGTGTTTTCCGTCTTTTTATCATGTGCTGAACTCGAACATTTCGTTTTCCAGCCAACCACTAGTGTTTACGTCAACATTCAATAACCAATAAAGAGTTGGTTGGACCATTGTTTCGATTGGGGGTGTTATGCCGCGATAAGTATGGAACGTTACGCAAATTATCACTTCTATTGTTGATCGTATTCATTAATTTATATTTATTCATATTTATTTATTTATCTCTCCTAGTATCGGCTGTTATATGTAGACTTGTATAGTTGTTAACTCGATATTTGTCGATCTTTTCTAAATACTGTTGAGGCAGAATTCAATCTGATTAAAATCTGATGTAGTGTACGGGCTTTAATTATTTTGGCTATAAACTTATTTTAATTTTATTTTTTATTACTTTTGTTATTAATGCCTTTTAATTTTATTATTTTACTTTGATTTTGATTTTGTGATTTTTTTTTTAATTCTGCCCTACCTACATCTGAGCCGATGCCTATGTAACGAGATTTCAACGAGACCCACTATCGACGATTTTAGTCAACGAATCACAGACCTCCTTCTATAGCGCACATGATAACGTCACCGGGCGGAGTCGGGTGGCAAACACTCAAATAAAATGGCGGATTATACCGACGTTAGCGACCGAGAATAACACGGCTTTACGGTAAGTTTATCATTGTCAAATGCAACGAAAGTCATTTTTATGTTAATATTGTGGCTCGAATGGTTCGACTTTAGATCGTTATTTTGCATAGTTATTCTGGGAGTGACGATTTAGTTTCCACCGTTTCGACCGAACACCAGTGTCTTTTTCCAGTCGCCTGCCCTGGAGACGGGTGTTGTTTTGTTGAAGATCGGGCCAACATCGTCTACGGTATTGAAGCCGTAGCTGTAAATATTCATCAAATTGTATCAACATTTTGTACATTATACAATAACTCTTTATTAAAGTAATTGAGCTGATTTGGACTGGAATAAAATATTTTTTATTTGGAACACATCGCAATTGATCAGGAAATATTTGTTTGCTCCAATTTTCTGCGTCGATGCCGTGGGCCGGTGACCGTTATACAATTTAAAATCAGTTTGCATTATTTACTATAGCTGTTTACAGTGTTCTAATCATTACAATTTACTTATTTTTTTGCTTCCATTCTAGATAATTATGCTCAGTGATGTAAAATTGAAGCGATGACTGAATGAACGAACCTTGGCTGGCGAAGATGTATCTGGAAGTGTACACATTTGTTGGAAGTGAAAAAAATATTCAATGTAATGACAAAAAATGTAAAATGCTGAGTAATTTCTTTTGCAAATAAAAATATACTAGCAATTTTCTATTAATGGTTTATTCAAGCTGGCAAAATATAATGTACAGAAAGATTGCCCGTAGAGTATCGCTACACTGAAAAGTAAGCAACCGACAGCCTGTATAAAAGGGGGGCTGTGATTGGCTGTTACTTACGCGAGATTTGAACGGGACTTACATAGGCGTCGGATCAGATGTAGGTAGGGCGGAATTAAAAAAAATCACAAAATCAAAATCAAAGTAAAATAATAAAATAAAAGGGCATTAATAACAAAAGTAATAAAAAATAAAATTAAAATAAGTTTATAGCCAAAATAATTAAAGCCCGTACACTACATCAGATTTTAATCAGATTGAGGCAGAATTGTGAGTTTCGTTGAAAACGAATAGAATAGAATAGAATAGAATAGAATAGAATAGAATAGAATAGAATATTTGACACAAAATGAAATGTATGTTGTATAACATCTAAGGTCAACTACATAAACAACGAAGAAGAAAAAAAAATGTACAATACACAGACAGATTAAAACTTAAGTTTTGTAAAACAAACATTTCATCTATCATGAATATAGTCATTCAGGCTTGATGATACAGAGTGGAAATAGAAATAAAATAATATATACAGTGCTAGTTTTCTTTCACCGGGTCTTTCCTGCATAGAAGCTGTGTATGAGTTTTTACTCGAGTTTCCTCATTCTGACAACAGAAGAGAAATCGCTATAAATATAAATCAATTATAAAGTAGCAGAAACTCCCTGCTCTGATAGAACCCATCGTTGTAACCATGAATGTTTTCACGGCACACCTTCGGAAAGTCTCGAAGTGGAAATACAATCTGGGCGAGAATGGTCCCGCAAGTTAAAATTACGCGACCGCCACCTACACTAAAGCGCGGTAGTTGTCGCGCTGCGCGTGTGCGAGATATATGGGTCTCACATAAACAACTTGAAGATGGGGACTTTGACTGTTGCGCAGAACGAGTACAAACCGAGACGTTTTCAAGCTTTAATTAGATAATTTTCATGTGATTGGAAGGTATCGAAAGAGTCACCGGCGGTAATCAGTCCAAATCGCGCCCAGGTCAAACCTCGTACTTGTGATTTCCATTTGAAGAGCGCGTTGGATTGTGGGAAAATCAATGTTTATCAATACAAATGTCGCACATGCGCAGCGCGACGACTGTCGCGCTTTAAGATATGGGTTCCGTAAGTTGTCGAGTTGAAGTAGTGCCCTGATGATTTATCGTTTTGGCTGCAAACAGCAGTTACTGTATTTGTTCAACGAAATACTGAAACACGAGTATAACGTATACAAGCATGTGTACCACGTATATTGCCGGGTATAACGTATACTAATACAAAAATTCAGCCTTGTACACTTAATATACTAGTATCACATACATATGTGCGCACACTGATGGGCCTAATTAATTTTGTAAAAAACAATAAATACAAAGATTAATGGACTGACGAACCTGAGTCTTATCCTCAAAGTTGTACATTGTCTTTTTTACACAGTTGTTCTGCTAGACATTGCAGTAATAACTTTTGGAGACGTAGTACAGTAAGTATCATCCCGCGTCTGCTTGCCGGTTCGCTCTGTGACTGTCAATTCTACAGAAGGTGACCCACTGCATCTCTCTGGAAGACTACTATAATACGAACGAATGTCACGAATAAATTTCTCTGAATTAACGTCTTATCTTCGTGACTATTGAGATACATGGGCGTGCGGGTGTTGAATAAATGGAATGCTAAAAAGGGTGGTGTTCGTTCAGTGTTGAGTCGTGCCGTGAGTCATTTTGAGTTATTGTAACCTCAGTCATTGAATTTATTGAATCGTTTCCTCGTTTGAATCTTGATAAAGTTGTACAACACAAAGACAAAAAAAGCAAAACAAAACAAAGCACTTAGACACAAATGATTAGCAAAACTATCTGAAAAATAGATCCTAAAAAAATAAAAGTCGTGACACATTGTCTACAAGTAATCGTATAAAGTGGGTCATTGCGCGAGTGTTTACACAAATGGTAGTCCAGAGTGCAGGTTTGAGAAAGATACGATTCTGACCCCCCCCCCCCCCCGCGGTAGTGAAGCTCCTAAAACCCTTTCACATTTCGGTAAATCCGTTGTATTTATATTAATCTATTGTGCCTATTGTAAACCGGTCACAACAAAACCACTTGTAACGTAAAATAACAGCACTATATTTACAGTCACCGGTATATAATGTCCGATTTCTTATTTTGCGGTACACGCAACTTTGCGGGTCACACTTGTATTGATACGCAGATTATATATTGGCAACCTCAAAACAGATTTATCATTTGGCCAATTCCTAAATCAAATCACACATTACACTAGTGTATTTGATTAAATGAAGTGTTCGGCAAACAACGACTACTTTGTAAGTCGCTATAAGCGGGCGCACTATTGACAAATGCACGAACGTACGTCGATTTTAGATGAAACGCTCGCGCTTATATGGTAAATGAGGTAAAATAGCAGTGCATACATTCAAAATTAATATCATGCGCACTTTGTCACTGGCCGACTTTTCTTGTATTGGAAGGTCGCTCCCGGACCCATGTAAATATCACATTTGTATACACGTGTGTGTCATAACGGTCTCCTTGTTAAATTCAAACATAGAACATCTCTGGCTACATTAAGTATGATGACCTTATGAGTACAAAACTCATCCTTTGACTCGTTGGTTCGAATCAAGCATGCTGCTACTCATAAAAGGTCACAAATCTAATAAATACTGTAAAATATTTTATTTTAGCTGGAATTAATTGTCGCTGAAAAAGTCTTTTTGAGTGTTTTGCATGGAATTTATTTTCACTGATTTTTGGTGAGTCGAATGTAAAATATGGGGGAAAAAAAAGGTATATTCACTGGATTTTATTTTCACTGAATCACCCCTTCAGCGAAAATAGCGAAAATAAAGTACTAGTATTTCACAGTAGTTGAGAACAAGTTGTACTATTAACTCTTACACCAAGTGAGACAACCTCGCTCTGAAATAAATGCTTTAATTTTGGCAAAACACGCACAGCCATGCTTTAACGATACTCAGTTACACTTTGGTAACAAAGAATCTCTTTGACAACACGAATCTAGCGAACGCTCCAAGTAGTTCTTGTGATGTATCAATAGTAACCAAAAATATTTCAACGATTTACTTCACCAAAATACTACTTTTTGTCTTTGCTTGGAATGGTACTGTTAGTCAAAATATTGTTTTAATACTGCGCAATTCGGATTTATTATTTTCTGTTATTACAAGTTTTAAATATATTTTCCGATGTGGGATGAACCATGGCGCTTTCGAATTTTGTGTAATTTTGTTTTCTCAGTCACGAATAAAGACATTTTAAAGGGTTTCGCGTCTGCTTACAGTAACAAAAATAGCCATTTGATAAAAAAAACTTTGTTTTAAAATTATGTTATATGAAAAAGATATTAAAATTCCGACTAATATTTGTCAATTTTCTCAAAATTCGACGATGTAAAACACAACAGAATGCTTTTCAAATCACCATGGAACAATTGCTCCATCGTGAGTGTGCATACTCTACCTACTACTACTCTACCTCGTCGTGCGATTCATCACCAACTTTCTTTTATTACAAATGTGAACAACATACTTATATTTGATGGTATGAACAAACGGATTTTTTTTGTTGCGAAAAAGTAGTCTGTGTATATTTTTCTTTCAATTCACTTGCAAGACAAAATGGTATTTGTTCTTAACGTGACTAGTTTTACGCACGAGATAACCCCTATATGACCTCAGTATCACTATCCCGATACTGCTCAACGCATCACCTGTGAGTGGAAACTTCGATAACGCGACAAAACAACTCTAAACATGATATTCTCCATGACAAGTGCATATTTTTCCTGGGATATATTTGTAACTTGACGAAATATTTCTAATTTAAAGTAAATCGCTGCCTTTCTACCTAATAAATAGGAACGAGTAAATGTTCTCATTTTTTCACATAGTTATTGATCAGCATCTTACAATGACGTACTCGGATTTTTGAAATATGGTAAAAAATTTTACTTTTAAAAACCTATGGTAAATGGTTAAAAAAATCACCATGTTCATTGGTATTTGATCTTTATTTTGCGCATAAAGTTGTTTGGTGACTACAAGTTTATATTTGAGATTTGTGAATAATGGCATAAAATAAATAAAACCATCAAACGTCAACTTGAAGGAACTATGATCATTTGTTTTAATGGCAGCCAACCACCTCAACAACGACGGACATAATTTATAGCAGGTTCTGCTCGTAAGAGTACCACACTATTTTGTGTCCAATAAACACTTTGCATGAGAATTCATTAGTGCCCCCTCAACGTGTAATAACGGATTTAGTTAGTTTTGGGGCATCTCCATTTAAGCTTAATCTCGCAACAAATTTGCTTTCTGGATTAAAATTTTAATGGATAACAAAAGATGGATTAACATTGTAAACAACATAATAATGTTCCATGATTCCTTGGTGCAATCTCTGGGATTGACAGGTTCCCCTTCAACAGCTGATAATGAGTCGCCCTTGACATAAAGGTGTACTGCGACTGGTGTGCTAAGAATCACGTTTTGTTCGGATACCTGAGTGACAGGCGACACATGTAGGTTATCGGAATGATAACATTCACATTTAATCATTTTAACAGGTGAATCTTATCAAAAGAAAAGCGCATTGTGCAATTTTGTTACCTGTGTACATTCTCACTGAGTTGACCAGGTCTCTTCAAATGACGCTCCGTCCAGCCGTCGTGTGTCCGACGGGGAACAAAGAGAAATTCACCAACTTGAATATAAACAAATAAAACGATTTATTGCCGAAATTGTTGACGATGTGTCTCACAAAGTAACGATGCATAATTTGCCTGATATTTTTTTTATATTTATTTATTGATACAACACTGACTTTGGAAAGTACTGCCGAGACTCGGGACCGAGTCGGCACGTGCCGAAAAGAACTCGATCTCGGTCCCGATAGATGCTTGAGACCGAAACTCGGCACGTGCCGAGATTTGCTGCCTGCACACTAGGCACGAGCCGAAATCACGCCCTCGGTGGTAAATTTAAGCAAACATAAGTTGATTCATACTAGTATGAAATGATGAGAGGAAATTCAGATATACTAGTATATGGTCGGATGCTGTAGTAATGAATGAAATGAATGCAAACCGTCGTCAGCGACGCATATTTTTTAGGCAAAAAAACCTAGTATTTTATTTTCTCCTGAATATTTGTCCGTCGCTCTAAATTTGTATTACTTGAAAATGTTAAGAAACGTACGTTTTATAAACTATTTTGAAGCTAGGGGTCCACGATTTTAATTCTTATTTTTTAATGAGAATATATAACAAAAGGTGAGTTTTATATTCGAAAATATACTAGTTTTATTGTAATTTGTCATTTATACTTACCAAAGGCAGCAAAAGTTGGCAATATTTAACGGGATCGTGCACGCTGATTGTCGTCAAATCACAGTGTAGTGGCGCAACTAAACTCATGACGCCGAAACTGACAGTACGTGTACGGGTAGACCAGACGCATGGAATCACTTACGTGTAACTAAACCTCTCCAATAAAAAGTGATTAACAGCAATCGATAATACTGAGGGGTGCTGCGATCTTCAATGTTTAACAAGATTGTGGTTATGCTAGGCCGACAGGAGGTATTGTTGTCTCACAAGTTGTTTTTTATTAATTTCACCAATGCAATATTCATTGCAAAGTTTTTTTTCCCCCATTATCAATTACAAATTTTGTTCTTTTCTGTCAAATTTGTGATATTATATTTGCAATGCACCATGGGTAATTTCTATACAGTTTTTCTGAAGCCATGTCGGGAGATCGCCCCGGTGTACACGATTTAGTTAATGATTAGATTATCGACACTGTTCTCGGGCGTAATAAAGTCCGATGAAGTACGGGAATTTCCTAAAAGACATTTACAATGAAGCCGTATTCGGCATTAAAAAAATGTAGGTATTTCATCGCACTCAGGAACAAATCGTGCTCGATACTGTCAGCAGACCAGTTGGCCATCATACATAAATTGTATTTCCTTTATAAACGATCGAATACCAGGGGCGTCGATCATGGGGGGACACGGCCCCCCACTTTCTGAAGGGTGGGGGACACAATATCAACTGTCCCCCCACTTTCTGAAGGGTGGGGGGACACAATATCAACTGTCCCCTCCACTTTCCAGACTTACCCAAATATCAATAATAGGCTTCTATCAAAGCCTGCGTTTGTGCAAGTCCTTTGGTTCTGTGTACATGTACTCTATTCTTAATGATCAAGAATGAAAATCCCCAAGTATGACTTCATTTTGGTTGCATTTTTCAAACATTTCTACCTTCTGAGGGGGGCACATCCCTCCTCGGGTTACACACCTATATTCCGACACCCCTATATTCCGACAACCCTATGTTGAAATGCTAATAGGTTCTGACACGTACGAAATTTTAGAAACGTTTTTGACATTTCACTGCGTTTTTATCCCCTTACTATAAGAAAAAATATCATTATTCTTCTTAAAATATTATTCTACGCTCACCTTTTGTAACACAATGTTACATTTCTTTACATTTAAAAAAAATGCCGGATTATAATACTTGCCACTCTTCTGGCCATGGGCTTTCATGGAGGTGTTTTTGTGATCATCGTCGGCAATATTCTCAGACGCGATGTATCTTATCAAGCTTCAGACGCAAAATATTTATTTTTTTAATTATTGCCAAACGTTCAGGTCAACAATAAACTATGTACCTGACATTCTTCATGTGGGCCTCTGACAACTTGTACTCGGGGATACCTAAATTACATTGTTTAGTACTTTTATGTTCGACGATCATCCAATAAATTCTGAGCCCGCCAGAATGTGTCATATTTTCAATGGAAATATGTACGCTAGTGGTCGGAAGCCAAAATTGGATAAATACCCCTCCCCATGGTAGAACAAAGCAACATGTTTTTTCTCTGTTCAGCGCGATCAGTCTAGTTACAGAATATTGACTGTACAATTAAAATTAAAAAAAGGCTGTCAAATTTACATGCCATAAAATAGACAGAAACATGGGAATTAATTTGGTCAATTTTGGCTGTAGAATCTGAGCCGTGTTACCCCCGAAAATCAGGGTAAATATGTTAGCTTTAACAGTTATACACAGCGTCAAATAAAAGGGATCAACCTTATACAAATATATAATTACGTACCGGTAATAGCCTGTCACATAATAAATAGGAATACCTCAGACAAACACCATCATGTTGTATATCAAATTAAAGCTATATTGGTATAGCGTACAAGTATTAGTTTTGATATTACATCGTATAATTCATTACTTATTGACATTATGAATTCATTAACTTTATTATACGTTATTCAAAATCATCAAATGGCATTTTCTGGGCAAATCCTGTCTATGATGAAATGAATTAGTCATGACATATTCATTTATTTGAAAATAAGTCTTTTATGCTTTCTCAATATTTTATTTATTTATTTATTTAAGAGAACGCTATTACACTGCCAAGAAATTACATATAGATAAAAATGGAATTCAAATAGATGGCGAGACGTTGTCTGACCTAAGATATACATAAGTAACATATGTAGCAAAAAAGTTTGGGTAATTTACACAAACGTAAAATACGAAATCGACGACTGCACAATGGAGCGAATAGGCAGTTTCAAATACATCTGCAGAACACAAAGGATATTGACAAAGAAATAATGTAAAGTATAAATACGGGATATACATGTTTTGGCAGATATAAGGATAAGTATTTAAATTGTGTATTATACCAACTGTAATTTACGAGTGTAACATATGGGAATATTTTCAGAATTAAGAGGAATATCAGAACAATGCAATGGAACAACGAAGAATAGAATAGAATAGTGCTTTCTGACTTCCTCAAGGAAATCCGTCTAATATGGACCTTAAACTTGAACGATGAATTATGCATCAAATTTGCAGGTACTATAAACTTGTGCAATATCTTCGCATTGGAGGAAGCCGGCCTATTGTACATTTGAATTATCGGATAAATATCTGATAATTCTCGATGTTTTAGATTGATATTAGACAGGGTCTACAGCTGGGTGGCGTCTTAGATTGATAGGAAAACGTATAACGTGTGGAGGTAAACAAAGAATGTTGGCCGAAAACACACAATATAGAAATGGAAAGAGATAGTGTGAAACCTTTGTATTTTTTTAGCCTCTATCTGATAGAGGGACTGTGCCCCGACTGAAAAACACTGGTGTAGCCCGATTTTTTGCGAGCGAGTGTGTCTATAAATAATTATGACGTCATTGTCTAGGCGTACTTTTGTCGTGTATCGTATTTTGCTATAGATAGTAGTAGTGTTTCTCTGCTTGTAATTTTTCAATTTTTAAATATCATTCACATTTTGAGTGTGTGTCTTTTATTTGTATTAATCTGTGCTATTGAGGGAGGGTTTTGGTGGTATTTCTCGCGTGATGGGTAAACGTGATTGAGTACTAGACATGCGCAGATAGAGCGAGTGGAAAAGGCTTGGGATTGTTACGATGCTCAGAAAGTTGTGATGAATCCACTGACTGAACAGTTCTGATACGTGCCGGCGGATTGCCTTCAGTGCATTTTGATGCCGACTAACTGACTGACTGCGATAGCCACGAGTTTTTCCTTCGAAACCCATGCATGATTAGGTGTGTCCTGGTCTGCCGAGAACTTTCAAGGCATGACGTCAGTTGACCTCGTTTATACGATGTAAACAATATGGCAGCGCCCATGTGCCATAACGAGCGTGTGGATAAATGCCGGCATTGGGAAATATTGTGTAGTGATAAACGGCATACTGGATCGCTGTGTGCAGTTTCCTGCATGTAAACAACAGTGATCGTGACATTCGTCGCGCTTTGATTGACTAGTGATAGACCAGTGCACTGCGGCACGTACGTAGCTGTTGTTGTGAACGTGATGCATGGCGTGGACAGTTATCGGACAGTGTATATCATATTTTAGCTGCGTTATGGTATAAGCAGCATTTATTTCGAAGGTTAATTTATATATTGTTTGTCGTACCACCTGTTGATAGGGTCCATTCAGACTGCTGTATATCTATAGTCATACGTATTATAATAGACGTCCTTGCTCTAGTAGTCCGAGTCCTGAACTGATTGGAGTTCAGAGAGCGTCACATGATTGCGCTGCTCGAGCCATGTGGGTTGCCGACTGTTTGATTGTTATTATCACCGTGTTCAGGGAGCGGGGGAATTTCGTCCCGCTTGGCTATGATTACACGTAAGAGATACCAGATTCGACTAACTCAAATTAATACACACCATTACAGCACGGCACAGTCCAGCGCAGTTCATTGACACGGGCAGTCAGCTGTTGTTAGGGGCCCAAGCCCAAAGGGCGAGGCCCCTATTATTATCGTTCAGTTTTTTCTTTCTTTCTTTCTTTCTTTCTTCCGTAACTTTTTTCGTCAAGTCGTTTGAGAAAACCGCTGAACGGAATGGTCTGATAATGCTCTATACTGATAGTCCCTAATGTGAACTGGTGCAACATGCTTTCAGAATTTCGATTGGTCAATTAGTTTGGCAGCCATATTGGATTGAAATAAAATCGGAAGTGGCTGTTTGACCACTTTCTGAGGGTCTAGGCGTCTAGATTTTTTTATGGTATATAGTACAACTCATGTGTAATAAATATCAGCAATAAAAACTTTAGCGGTCATGTGACTTTTCCCGCCATTTTGTTTTTCGTAAAAACGGCAAAAAACACTTAAAAATCTTCTTCTTCAGAACCACCAAGTAGAATGCTCTCATATGTAGTATTTAGCTTCTATATATGAATCCCATTTAGGTTTGATAAAATTTTTACGATTGGTCACGTGGTTTGGCCACCATTTTGGATTTCTTCTAAACAGGAAGTAGTTTTTTACTATGGCAACACTTGAGGGATTATTTTCAATTTTGCTTCATGGCATCTGTATATCTATCTCTTTCAGAAACCTAAAAAAGATTTCAGATCAGTCACGTGGTTTGGCCGCCATCTTGGATTTTAAGCAAAATTGCCCAAAAGTTTGGGCATTTGTTTCTCAGAGGTGATTCAACCAATCTACCAGATGTTTTTATATTTACCATGCCTGGCCTTAGCTCCATATGAGAAAAATAATATTATTTTGATCAGTCACATGGTTTGGCCGCCATCTTGGATTTTATGAAAACAGATCTTGTGCAATTACATGTGTTGTATTGGTCCGATTTGGCTAAAATTGTATATGTGCATTCTACTCTTGAGATGCATTTTTTCAACCGAATGGCACGTGGCTGGGTTTTGTCGATGGGCGCCTAAGGGGTGGGGGCTTCTAACCTCATTAATATGCATTACTGATATATCTCAAGCACTGTTGGAGTTAGGAAGATGAAACCTGTGTTATTATGACAACATTAAACAATTGATTTCATTAAAATAACAGATTACCATATATGGTCATGTGAACTCATTAATATGCATAACCATTATATCTCAAACACTGTTGTAGTTAGGAAGATGATTCCTGTGTTATCATGACAACAGTGAACAAGAGATTTGATTAAAATAACAGATGACCATATATGGTCATGTCAACTCATTAATATGCATAACCATTATATCTTAAGCACTGTTGCAGTTAGGAAGATGAATCCTGTGTTATTATGACAACAGTGAACAAGAGATTTGATTAAAAATAACAGATGACCATATATGGTCATGTGAACTCATTAATATGCAAAGCAGTCATATCTAAAACACTGTCGCAGAGCAGGACGTGTAACAAGTGTCATTACGAAGACATTGAATGAAAGATGTAACTGACATTAGAAATGGCTATATATGATTATGTAATCTCATTATTAAGAACATGGCTCATTATATATCCTGAAAACCATATTTCGATAACCAAACCAGGTAAATACATGGTACCAACTTCATTTTGACCTCATGTTACTGATAATTCAAGCTACCTGATTGTCTAACATGTGACCACATTAATTATGAAACAGAATCTTGTCAGCTTGGGCCCCGGTGACGCCGCTTGCGGCTTTAATTATCATTATTATTATTAGAATACAATAAGTAAAAACAATCTACACGTGTTTATAATCTCCATTCTAAAAACATGCAAGTTGTTTATTCTAAAACCGCTCTTTCTCCCGGGTCCCAAGTATTTTGTTTTTGTTTTTTTGAATATATATTTATTATAGACTTTCATGATATGATAACATGTAATGTATGAAGGAGAAGCAAGCAAGGCAGCCTCAGTAGTGTTTGCCAAAACCAGATTGTGACTATAAGTTTCAAAGATAAACAATCGCAATGTTTATATTCGCCAACACTCGTAATGTTGATATTTGCATTCTTCTTTTTTGTGTGTTCAGTTAAAACGCTAATATCACCTTCATGATTAATTTTTTGTCACTGCCTACTATACTACACCACGAAAGATCCGACATACTAGTATAGTTTTAATCACGCAAAGGTTGCAAAGTCCTGAAAAGTATGAATGAAATTAGACTTCTTTAATTAGGGGCCCAAGCCTGTAAGGCGTGGCCCCTATTCTTATTGTCCGGTTTTTTCTTTCTTCTTTAGGGGCCCAAGCCTGTAGGGCGTGGCCCCTATTCTTATTGTTCGGTTTTTTCTTCATTAGGGGCCCAAGCCTGAAGGGCGAGGCCCCTATTCTTATTGTCCGGTTTTTAGGGGCCCAAGCCCAAAGGGCGAGGCCCCTATTCTTATTGTCCGGTTTTTTCTTTCTTCTTTCTTTCTTCCGTAACTTTTTTCGTCAAGCCGTTTGAGAAAACTGCTGAACAGAATGGTCTGATAATGCTCTATACTGATAGTCCCTAATGTGAACTGGTGCAACATGCTGTCAGAATTTCGATTGGTCAATTAGTTTGGCAGCCATATTGGATTGAAATAAAACCGGAAGTGGCTGTTTGACCACTTTCTGAGGGTCTAGGCGTCTAGATTTTTTTATGGTATATAGTACAACTCATGTGTAATAAACATCAGCAATAAAAAGTTTAGCGGTCATGTGACTTTTCCCGCCATTTTGTTTTTCCTAAAAACGGCAAAAAACACTTAAAAATCTTCTTCTTCAGAACCACCATACAGAATGCTCTCATATGTAGTATTTAGCTTCTATATATGAATCCCATTTATGTTTGAAAAAATGTTTACGATTGGTCACGTGGTTTGGCCACCATTTTGGATTTCTTCTAAACAGGAAGGAGTTTTTTACTCTGGCAACACTTTAGGGAATATTTTAAATTTTGCTTCATGGCATCTGTGTATCAAGCCCTTTCAGAAACCTAAAAAAAATTTCAGATCAGTCACATGGTTTGGCCGCCATTTTGGATTTTAAGCAAAATTGACCAAAAGTTTGGGTATTTGTTTCTCAGAGACGATTCAACCAATCTACTAAATGTTTTTATATTTACCATGCCTGGCCTTAGCTCCATATGAGAAAAATAATATTATTATGATCAGTCACGTGGTTTGGCCGCCATCTTGGATTTTGTCAAAATAGAAATTATGCAACTGCATGTTTTGTATTAGTCTGATCTCTTTCAAATTTTGTATGTGCATTTGTGTCATCAGATGCATCATTTTGCCCCAATAGCACACTGCTAGGCCACGTGGCTGAGCACCCATGGGGGTGGGGGCTTCTAACCTCATTAATATGCATAACTGATATATCTCAAGCACTGTTGTAGTTAGGAAGATGAATCCTGTGTTATCATGACAACAGTAAACAAGAGATTTGATTAAAAATAACAGATGACCATATATGGTCATGTGAACTCATTAATATGCATAACTATTATATCTTAAACACTGTTGCAGTTAGGAAGATGAATCCTGAGTTATTATGACAACAGATTTGATTAAAAGAACAGATGACCATATATGGTCATGTGAACTCATTAATATGCATAACCATTATATCTTAAACACTATTGCAGTTAGGAAGATGAATCCTGTGTTATTATGACAACAGTGAACAAGAGATTTGATTAAAATAACAGATGACCATATATGGTCATGTGAACTCATTAATATGCAAAGCAGTCATATCTAAAACACTGTCGCAGAGCAGGACATGTAACTAGTGTCATTATGAAGACATTGAATGAAAGATGTAACTGACATTAGAAATGGCTATATATGATTATGTAATCTCATTATTGTGCATAAGAACATGGCTCATTATATATCCGGAAAACCATATTTCGATAACCAAACCAGGTAAATACATGGTACCAACTTCATTTCGACCCCATGTTACTGATAATTCAAGCTACCTGATTGTCTAACATGTGACCACATTAATTACGAAACAGAATCTTGTCAGCTTGGGCCCTGGTGATGCCGCTTGCGGCTTTAATTTCTTCTTTCTTTCTTTCTTTCTTTCTTTCTTTCTTCCGTAACTTTTTTCGTCAAGCCGTTTGAGAAAACCGCTGAACGGAATGGTCTGATAATGCTCTATACTGATAGTCCCTAATGTGAACTGGTGCAACATGCTTTCAGAATTTAGATTGGGCAATTAGTTTTGCAGCCATATTGGATTGAAATAAAACCGGAAGTGGCTGTTTGACCACTTTCTGAGGGTCTAGGCGTCTAGATTTTTTTATGGTATATAGTACAACTCATGTGTAATAGATATCAGCAATAAAAACTTTAGCGGTCATGTGACTTTTCCCGCCATTTTGTTTTTCCTAAAAACGGCAAAAACTACTGAAAAATCTTCTTCTTCAGAACCACCAAGCAGAATGCTCTCATATGTAGTATTTAGCTTCTATATATGAATCCCATTTACGTTTGAAAAAATGTTTACGATTGGTCACATGGTTTGGCCACCATTTTGGATTTCTTCTAAACAGGAAGTAGTTTTTTACTCTGGCAACACTTGAGGGAATATTGTCAATTTTGCTTCATGGCATCTGTGTATCAAGCCCTTTCAGAAACCTAAAAAAAAATTCAGATCAGTCACATGGTTTGGCCGCCATTTTGGATTTTAAGCAAAATTGACCAAAAGTTTGGGTATTTGTTTCTCAGAGACGATTCAACCAATCTACTAGATGTTTTTATATTTACCATGCCTGGCCTTAGCTGCATACGACAAAAATAATATTATTTTGATCAGTCACGTGGTTTGGCCGCCATCTTGGATTTTGTGAAAATAGAAATTATGCAACTACATGTTTTGTATTAGTCTGATTTCTTTCAAATTTTGTATGTGCATTTGTGTCATCAGATGCATCATTTTGCCCCAATAGCACACTGTTAGGCCACGTGGCTGGTCACCCATGGGGTGGGGGCTTCTAACCTCATTAATATGCATAACTGTTATAACTCAAGCACTGTTGTAGTTAGGATGATGAATCCTGTGTTATTATGACAAACTTGAACAAGAGATTCGATTAAAATAACAAATGACCATATATGGTCATGTGAGCTCATTAATATGCATAACTGTCATATCTCAAACACTGTTGCAGTTAGGAAGTGGAATCCTGTGTTATTATGACAACATTGAACAAAAGATTTGATTAAAATAACAGATGACCATATATAGTCACGTGAGCTCATTAATATGCGTAATCGTTATATCTCAAACACTGTTGCAGTTAGGAAGATGAATCCTGTGTCATTATGACAACAGTGAACAAGGGATTTGATTAAAATAACAGATAACCATATATGGTCATGTGAACTCATTAATATGCATAACCATTATATCTTAAACACTGTCGCAGTTAGGAAGATGAATCCTGTGTCATTATGACAACAGTGAACAAGAGATTTGATTAAATAACAGATAACCATATATGGTCATGTGAACTCATTAATATGCATAGCAGTCATATCTAAAACACTGATGCAGTTAGGAAGATGAATCCTGTGTTATTATGACAACAGTGAACAAGAGATTTGATTAAAATAACAGATGACCATATATGGTCATGTGAACTCATTAATATGCATAACCATTATATCTTAAACACTGTTGCAGTTAGGAAGATGAATCCTGTGTTCTTATGACAACAGTGAACAAGAGATTTGATTAAAATAACAGATGACCATATATGGTCATGTGAACTCATTAATATGCAAAGCAGTCATATCTAAGCACTGTCGCAGAGCAGGACATGTAACTAGTGTCATTATGAAGACATTGAATGAAAGATGTAACTGACATTAGAAATGGCTATATATGATTATGTAATCTCATTATTGTGCATAAGAACATGGCTCATTATATATCCTGAAAACCATATTTCGATAACCAAACCAGGTAAATACATGGTACCAACTTCATTTTGACCTCATGTTACTAATAATTCAAGCTACCTGATTGTCTAACATGTGACCACATTAATAATGAAACAGAATCTTGTCAGCTTGGGCCCCGGTGATGCCGCTTGCGGCTTTAATTAGGGGCCCAAGCCCGAAGGGCGAGGCCCCTATTCTTATTGTCCGGTTTTTTAGGGGCCCAAGCCCAAAGGGCGAGGCCCCTATTATTATCGTTCAGTTTTTTCTTTCTTTCTTTCTTTCTTTCTTCCGTAACTTTTTTCGTCAAGTCGTTTGAGAAAACCGCTGAACGGAATGGTCTGATAATGCTCTATACTGATAGTCCCTAATGTGAACTGGTGCAACATGCTTTCAGAATTTCGATTGGTCAATTAGTTTGGCAGCCATATTGGATTGAAATAAAATCGGAAGTGGCTGTTTGACCACTTTCTGAGGGTCTAGGCGTCTAGATTTTTTTATGGTATATAGTACAACTCATGTGTAATAAATATCAGCAATAAAAACTTTAGCGGTCATGTGACTTTTCCCGCCATTTTGTTTTTCGTAAAAACGGCAAAAAACACTTAAAAATCTTCTTCTTCAGAACCACCAAGTAGAATGCTCTCATATGTAGTATTTAGCTTCTATATATGAATCCCATTTAGGTTTGATAAAATTTTTACGATTGGTCACGTGGTTTGGCCACCATTTTGGATTTCTTCTAAACAGGAAGTAGTTTTTTACTATGGCAACACTTGAGGGATTATTTTCAATTTTGCTTCATGGCATCTGTATATCTATCTCTTTCAGAAACCTAAAAAAGATTTCAGATCAGTCACGTGGTTTGGCCGCCATCTTGGATTTTAAGCAAAATTGCCCAAAAGTTTGGGCATTTGTTTCTCAGAGGTGATTCAACCAATCTACCAGATGTTTTTATATTTACCATGCCTGGCCTTAGCTCCATATGAGAAAAATAATATTATTTTGATCAGTCACATGGTTTGGCCGCCATCTTGGATTTTATGAAAACAGATCTTGTGCAATTACATGTGTTGTATTGGTCCGATTTGGCTAAAATTGTATATGTGCATTCTACTCTTGAGATGCATTTTTTCAACCGAATGGCACGTGGCTGGGTTTTGTCGATGGGCGCCTAAGGGGTGGGGGCTTCTAACCTCATTAATATGCATTACTGATATATCTCAAGCACTGTTGGAGTTAGGAAGATGAAACCTGTGTTATTATGACAACATTAAACAATTGATTTCATTAAAATAACAGATTACCATATATGGTCATGTGAACTCATTAATATGCATAACCATTATATCTCAAACACTGTTGTAGTTAGGAAGATGATTCCTGTGTTATCATGACAACAGTGAACAAGAGATTTGATTAAAATAACAGATGACCATATATGGTCATGTCAACTCATTAATATGCATAACCATTATATCTTAAGCACTGTTGCAGTTAGGAAGATGAATCCTGTGTTATTATGACAACAGTGAACAAGAGATTTGATTAAAAATAACAGATGACCATATATGGTCATGTGAACTCATTAATATGCAAAGCAGTCATATCTAAAACACTGTCGCAGAGCAGGACGTGTAACAAGTGTCATTACGAAGACATTGAATGAAAGATGTAACTGACATTAGAAATGGCTATATATGATTATGTAATCTCATTATTAAGAACATGGCTCATTATATATCCTGAAAACCATATTTCGATAACCAAACCAGGTAAATACATGGTACCAACTTCATTTTGACCTCATGTTACTGATAATTCAAGCTACCTGATTGTCTAACATGTGACCACATTAATTATGAAACAGAATCTTGTCAGCTTGGGCCCCGGTGACGCCGCTTGCGGCTTTAATTCTTCTTTCTTTCTTTCTTTCTTTCTTCCGTAACTTTTTTCGTCAAGCCGTTTGAGAAAACCGCTGAACGGAATGGTCTGATAATGCTCTATACCGATAGTCCCTAATGTGAACTGGTGCAACATGCTTTCAGAATTTTGATTGGTCAATTAGTTTGGCAGTCATATTGGATTGAAATAAAACCGGAAGTGGCTGTTTGACCACTTTCTGAGGGTCTAGGCCTCTAGATTTTTTTATGGTATATAGTACAACTCATGTGTAATAGATATCAGCAATAAAAACTTTAGCGGTCATGTGACTTTTCCCGCCATTTTGTTTTTCCTAAAAACGGCAAAAAACACTTATAAATCTTCTTCTTTAGAACAACCAAGCAGAATGCTCTCATATGTAGTATTTAGCTTCTATATATGAATCCCATTTACGTTTGAAAAAATTATTACGATTGGCCACGTGGTTTGGCCACCATTTTGGATTTCTTCTAAACAGGAAGTAGTTTTTTACTCTAGCAACACTTGAGGGATTATTTTCAATTTTGCTTCATGGCATCTGTATATCAAACCCTTTCAGAAACCTAAAACAGATTTCAGATCAGTCACATGGTTTGGCCGCCATTTTGGATTTTAGGCAAAATTGACCAACAGTTTGGGCATTTGATTCTCAGAGATGATTCAACCAATCTACTAGATGTTTTTATATTTACCATGCCTGGCCTTAGCTCCATATGAGAAAAATAATATTATTTTGATCAGTCACGTGGTTTGGCCGCCATCTTGGATTTTGTGAAAATAGAAATTATGCAACTACATGTTTTGTATTTGTCTGATTTCTTTCAAATTTTGTATGTGCATTTGTGTCATCAGATGCATCATTTTTCTCCAATAGCACACTGCTAGGCCACGTGGTTTGGCACCCATGGGGTGGGGGCTTCTAACCTCATTAATATGCATAACTGTTATAACTCAAGCACTGTTGTAGTTAGGATGATGAATCCTGTGTTATTATGACAACGTTGAACAAGAGATTTGATTAAAATAACAGATGACCATATATGGTCATGTGAGCTCATTAATATGCATAACCGATAAATCTTAAACACTGTTGCAGTTAGGAAGATGAATCCTGTGTTATTATGACAACAGTGAACAAGAGATTTGATGAAAATAACAGATGACCATATATGGTCATGTGAACTCAGTAATATGCATAACCATTATATCTTATACACTGTAGCAGTTAGGAAGATGAATCCTGTGTTATTATGACAACAGTGAACAAGAGATTTGATTAAAATAACAGATGACCATATATAGTCACGTGAGCTCATTAATATGCGTAATCGTTATATCTCAAACACTGTTGCAGATAGGAAGATGAATCCTGTGTCATTATGATAACGTTGAACAAGAGATTTGATTAAAATAGCAGATAACCATATATGGTCATGTGAACTCATTACTATGCATAACCATTATATCTTAAACACTGTCGCAGTTAGGAAGATGAATCCTGTGTTATTATGACAACAGTGAACAAGAGATTTGATTAAAATAACAGATGACCATATATGGTCATGTGAACTCATTAATATGCATAACCATTATATCTTAAACACTGTTGCAGTTAGGAAGATGAATCCTGTGTTATTATGACAACAGTGAACAAGAGATTTGATTAAAAATAACAGATGACCATATATGGTCATGTGAACTCATTAATAAGCAAAGCAGTCATATCTAAAACACTGTCGCAGAGCAGGACATGTAACAAGTGTCATTATGAAGACATTGAATGAAAGATGTAACTGACATTAGAAATGGCTATATATGATTATGTAATCTCATTATTAAGAACATGGCTCATTATATATCCTGAAAACCATATTTCGATAACCAAACCAGGTAAATACATGGTACCAACTTCATTTTGACCTCATGTTACTGATAATTCAAGCTACCTGATTGTCTAACATGTGACCACATTAATTATGAAACAGAATCTTGTCAGCTTGGGCCCCGGTGACGCCGCTTGCGGCTTTAATCTTCTTCTTCTTCTTCTTCTTTCTTCCACAACTTCTTTCGTCAAGCCGTTTGAGAAAACTGCTAAACTGAATAGTCTGAAAAAGCTCTATACTTATAGTCCCTAATGTGACCTAGTGCAACATGCTTTCAGAATTTTGATTGCCCAATTAGTTTGGCAGCCATATTGGATTGAAATAAAACCGGAAGTGGCTGTTTGACCACTTTCTGAGGGTCTAGGCTTCTAGATTTTTTTATGGTATATAGTACAACTCATGTGTAATAAATATCAGCAATAAAAACTTTAGCGGTCATGTGACTTTTCCCGCCATTTTGTTTTTCCTAAAAACGGCAAAAAACACTTTAAAATCTTCTTCTTCAGAACCACCAAGCAGAATGCTCTCATATGTAGTATTTAGCTTCTATATATGAATACCATTTATGTTTGAAAAAATGTTTACGATTGGTCACGTGGTTTGGCCACCATTTTGGATTTCTTCTAAACAGGAAGTAGTTTTTTACTCTGGCAACACTTGGGGGAATATTTTCAGTTTTGCTTCATGGCATCTATGTATCAAGCCCTTTCAGAAACCTAAAAAAAAATTCAGATCAGTCACATGGTTTGGCCGCCATTTTGGATTTTAAGCAAAATTGACCAAAAGTTTGGGTATTTGTTTCTCAGAGACGATTCAACCAATCTACTAGATGTTTTTATATTTACCATGTCTGGCCTTAGCTGCATACGAGAAAAATAATATTATTTTGATCAGTCACGTGGTTTGGCCGCCATCTTGGATTTTGTGAAAATAGAAATTATGCAACTACATGTTTTGTATTAGTCTGATTTCTTTCAAATTTTGTATGTGCATTTGTGTCATCAGATGGATCATTTTGCCCCAATAGCACACTGTTAGGCCACGTGGCTGGGCACCCATGGGGTGGGGGCTTCTAACCTTATTAATATGCATAACTGTTATAACTCAAGCACTGTTGTAGTTAGGATGATGAATCCTGTGTTATTATGACAACGTTGAACAAGAGATTCGATTAAAATAACAAATGACCATATATGGTCATGTGAGCTCATTAATATGCATAACTGTCATATCTCAAACACTGTTGCAGTTTGGAAGTGGAATCCTGTGTTATTATGACAACATTGAACAAAAGATTTAATTAAAATAACAGATGACCATATATAGTCATGTGAGCTCATTAATATGCGTAATCGTTATATCTCAAACACTGTTGCAGTTAGGAAGATGAATCCTGTGTCATTATGACAACAAGTGAACAAGAGATCTGATTAAAATAACAGATAACCATATATGGTCATGTGAACTCATTAATATGCATAGCAGTCATATCTAAAACACTGTCGCAGTTAGGAAGATGAATCCTGTGTTATTATTACAACAGTGAACAAGAGATTTGTTTAAAAATAACAGATGACCATATATGGTCATGTGAACTCATTAATATACATAGCAGTCATATCTGAAACACTATCGCAGAGCAGGACATGTAAGTAGTGTCATTATGAAGACATTGAATGAAAGATGTAACTGACATTAGAAATGGCTATATATGATTATGTAATCTCATTATTGTGCATAAGAACATGGCTCATTATATATCCTGAAAACCATATTTCGATAACCAAACCAGGTAAATACATGGTACCAACTTCATTTCGACCTCATGTTACTGATAATACAATCTACCTGCAGCTGATTGTCTAACATGTGACCTCATTAATTATGAAACAGAATCTTATCAGCTTGGGCCCCGGTGACGCCGCTTGCGGCTTTAATTAGGGGCCCAAGCCTGAAGGGCGAGGCCCCTATTCTTATTGTCCGGTTTTTTAGGGGCCCAAGCCCGAAGGGCGAGGCCCCTATTCTTATTGTCTGGTTTTTTCTTTCTTCTTTCTTTCTTCCGTAACTTTTTTCGTCAAGCCGTTTGAGAAAACCGCTGAACGGAATGGTCTGATAATGCTCTATACTGATAGTCCCTAATGTGAACTGGTGCAACATGCTTTCAGAATTTCGATTGGTCAATTAGTTTGGCAGCCATATTGGATTGAAATAAAACCGGAAGTGGCTGTTTGACCACTTTCTGAGGGTCTAGGCGTCTAGATTTTTTTATGGTATATAGTACAACTCATGTGTAATAGATATCAGCAATAAAAACTTTAGCGGTCATGTGACTTTTCCCGCCATTTTGTTTTTCCTAAAAACGGCAAAAAACGCTTTAAAATCTTCTTCTTCAGAACCACCAAGCAGAATGCTCTCATATGTAGTATTTAGCTTCTATATATGAATCCCATTTATGTTTGAAAAAATGTTTATGATTGGTCACGTGGTTTGGCCACCATTTTGGATTTCTTCTAAACAGGAAGTAGTTTTTTACTCTGGCAACACTTGAGGGAATATTTTCAATTTTGCTTCATGGCATCTGTGTATCAAGCCCTTTCAGAAACCTAAAAAAAATTTCAGATCAGTCACATGGTTTGGCCGCCATTTTGGATTTTAAGCAAAATTGACCAAAAGTTTGGGTATTTGTTTCTCAGAGACGATTCAACCAATCTACCAGATGTTTTTATATTTACCATGCCTGGCCTTAGCTGCATACGAGAAAAATAATATTATTTTGATCGGTCACGTGGTTTGGCCGCCATCTTGGATTTTGTGAAAATAGAAATTATGCAACTACATGTTTTGTATTAGTCTGATTTCTTTCAAATTTTGTATGTGCATTTGTGTCATCAGATGCATCATTTTGCCCCAATAGCACACTGTTAGGCCACGTGGCTGGGCACCCATGAGGTGGGGGGCTTCTAACCTCATTAATATGCATAACTGTTATATCTCAAGCACTGTTGCAGGTAGGAAGATGATTCCTGTGTTATCATGACAACAGTGAACCTGAGATTTGATTAAAATAACATATGACCATATATGGTCATGTGAGCTCATTAATATGCATAACTGTTATATCTCAAGCACTGTTGCAGGTAGGAAGATGAAACCTGTGTTATTATGATGATGTTAAACAAGAGATTTGAATACAATAACAGATGACCATATATGGTCATGTGAGCTTATTAATATGCATAGCAGTCATATCTCAAACACTGTTGCAGTTAGGAAGTGGAATCCTGTGTTATTATGACAACATTGATCAAAAGATTTGATTAAAATAACAGATGACCATATATAGTCACGTGAGCTCATTAATATGCGTAATCGTTATATCTCAAACACTGTTGCAGTTAGGAAGATGAATCCTGTGTCATTATGACAACAGTGAACAAGAGATTTGATTAAAATAACAGATAACCATATATGGTCATGTGAACTCATTAATATGCATAACCATTATATCTAAAACACTGTCGCAGTTAGGAAGATAAATCCTGTGTCATTATGACAACAATGAACAAGAGATTTGATTAAAATAACAGATAACCATATATGGTCATGTGAACTCATTAATATGCATAGCAGTCATATCTAAAACACTGTCGCAGTTAGGAAGATGAATCCTGTGTTATTATGACAACAGTGAACAAGAGATTTGATTAAAATAACAGATGACCATATATGGTCATGTGAACTCATTAATATGCATAACCATTATATCTTAAACACTGTTGCAGTTAGGAAGATGAATCCTGTGTTATTATGACAACAGTGAACAAGAAATTTGATTAAAATAACAGATGACCATATATGGTCATGTGAACTCATTAATATGCATAACCATTATATCTTAAACACTGTTGCAGTTAGGAAGATGAATCCTGTGTTATTATGACAACAGTGAACAAGAGATTTGATGACCATATATGGTCATGTGAACTCATTAATATGCATAGCAGTCATATCTGAAACACTGTCACAGAACATGACATGTAACTAGTGTTATTATGAAGACATTGAATGAAAGATGTAACTAACATTAGAAATGGCTATATATGATTATGTAATCTCATTATTGTGCATAAGAACATGGCTCATTATACATCCTGAAAACCATATTTCGATAACCAAAGCAGGTAAATACATGGTACCAACTTTATTTCGACCTCATGTTACTGATAATAAGAGCTACCTGATTGTCTAACATGTGACCTCATTAATTATGAAACAGAATCTTATCAGCTTGGGCCCCGGTGACGCCGCTTGCGGCTTTAATTCTTTCTTCTTTCTTTCTTCCGTAACTTTTTTCGTCAAGCCGTTTGAGAAAACTGCTGAACTGAATAGTCTGAAAATGCACTATACTTATAGTCCCTAATGTGAACTGGTGCAACATGCTTTCAGAATTTCGATTGGTCAATTAGTTTGGCAGCCATATTGGATTGAATTAAAACCGGAAGTGGCTGTTTGACCACTTTCTGAGGGTCTAGGTGTCTAGATTTTTTTATGGTATATAGTACAACTCATGTGTAATAAATATCAGCAATAAAAACTTTAGCGGTCATGTGACTTTTCCCGCCATTTTGTTTTTCCTAAAAACGGCAAAAAACACTTAAAAATCTTCTTCTTCAGAACTACCAAGCAGAATGCACTCATATGTAGTATTTAGCTTCTATATATGAATCCCATTTATGTTTGAAAAAATGTTTACGATTGGTCACGTGGTTTGGCCACCATTTTGGATTTCTTCTAAACAGGAAGTAGTTTTTTACTCTGGCAACACTTGAGGGAATATTTTCAATTTTGCTTCATGGCATCTGTGTATCAAGCCCTTTCAGAAACCTAAAAAAAATTTCAGATCAGTCACATGGTTTGGCCGCCATTTTGGATTTTAAGCAAAATTGACCAAAAGTTTGGGTATTTGTTTCTCAGAGACGATTCAACCAATCTACTAGATGTTTTTATATTTACCATGCCTGCCCTTAGCTCCATATGAGAAAAATAATATTATTTTGATCAGTCACATGGTTTGGCCGCCATCTTGGATTTTGTGAAAATAGACATTATGCAACTACATGTTTTGTATTAGTCTGATTTCTTTCAAATTTTGTATGTGCATTTGTGTCATTAGATGCATCGTTTTGCCACAATAGCACACTGCTTGGCCACGTGGCTGGGCACCCATGGGGTGGGGGTTTCTAACCTCATCAATATGCATAACTGTTATAACTTAAGCACTGTTGTAGTTAGGATGATGAATCCTGTGTTATTATGACAACAGTGAACAAGATATTTGATTAAAATAACAGATGACCATATATGGTCATGTGAACTCATTAATATGCATAACCATTATATCCTAAACACTTGCATTTAGGAAGATGAATCCTGTGTTATTATGACAACAGTGAACAAGAGATTTGATTAAAATAACAGATGACCATATATGGTCATGTGAACTCATTAATATGCATAACCATTATATCCTAAACACTGTTGCATTTAGGAAGATGAATCCTGTGTTATTATGACAACAGTGAACAAGAGATTTGATTAACATAACAGATGACCATATATGGTCATGTGAACTCATTAATATGCATAGCAGTCATATCTGAAACACTGTCACAGAACAGGACATGTAACTAGTGTTATTATGAAGACATTGAATGAAAGATGTAACTGACATTAGAAATGGCTATATATGATTATGTAATCTCATTATTGTGCATAAGAACATGGCTCATTATATATCCTGAAAACCATATTTCGATAACCAAAGCAGGTAAATACATGGTACCAACTTTATTTCGACCTCATGTTACTGATAATAAGAGCTACCTGATTGTCTAACATGTGACCTCATTAATTATGAAACAGAATCTTATCAGCTTGGGCCCCGGTGACGCCGCTTGCGGCTTTAATCTTCTTTCTTCTTTCTTCCGTAACTTTTTTGGTCAAGCCGTTTGAGAAAACCACTGAACCAAATAGTCTGAAATTGCTCTATATTGATAGTCTCTAATATGAACTGGTGCAACATGCTTTCAGAATTTTGATTGGCCAATTAGTTTGGCAGCCATATTGGATTGAAATAAAACCGGAAGTGGCTGTTTGACCACTTTCTGAGGGTCTAGGCGTGTAGATTTTTTTATGGTATGTAGTACAACTCATGTGTAATAAATATCAGAAATAAAAACTTTAGCGGTCATGTGACTTTTCCCGCCATTTTGTTTTTCCTAAAAACGGCAAAAAACACTTTAAAATCTTCTTCTTCAGAACCGCCAAGTAAAATGTTCTCATGTTCAGTACTTAGCTTCTACATATGGAGCGGATTTAGATTTGAGAAATTCATTATGATTGGTCACGTGGTTTGGCTGCCATTTTGGATTTGTTCTCAACAGGAAGTAGTTTTTTACTCATGCCACACTTGAGCGTTAATCTCAAATATTGCGTCATGGCATGTCTCTAACTAACCCTTTCAGAAACCTAAAAAAATTTTCAGATTAGTCACATGGTTTGGCCGCCATCTTGGATTTTAAGCAAAATTGATTAAAAGTTTGGGCATTTGTTTCTCAGAGGTGAGTCAATGAATCTGCGAGATATTTTTATATTTACCATGCCTGGCCTTAGCTCCATACGAGAAAAATAATATTATTTTGATCAGTCACGTGGTTTGTCCGCCATCTTGGATTTTGTGAAAATAGAAATTATGCAACTACATGTTTTGTATTAGTCCGATTGGAATAAAATTTTGTATGTGTATTCTACTCTTTAGATACATTCTTTCCCCTGAATGGCATATGGCTAGGTCATGTGGCTACACGCCCATGGGGTGGGGGCTTCTAACCTCATTAATATGCATAGCTGCTATATCTCAAGCACTGTTGCAGTTAGGAAGATGATTCCTGTGTTATCATGACAACAGTGAACAAGCAATTTCATTAAAATAACAGATTACCATATATGGTCATGTGAACTCATTAATATGCATAACTGTTATATCTCAAGCACTGTTGCAGGTAGGAAGATGATTCCTGTGTTATCATGACAACAATGAACCTTAGATTTGATTAAAATAACATATGACCATATATGGTCATGTGAACTCATTAATATGCATAACTGTTATATCTCAAGCACTGTTGCAGGTAGGAAGATGAAACCTGTGTTATTATGATGATGTTAAACAAGAGATTTGAATAAAATAACAGATGACCATATATGGTCATGTGAGCTCATTAATATGCATAATCGTTGTATCTCAAACACTGTTGCAGTTAGGAAGATGAATCCTGTGTTATCATGACTATGTTGAACAAGAGATTT